>NC_081174.1:27311195-27568695 GCF_012432095.1 Onychostoma macrolepis
TGTAATAAATAACAAAAACAATGGCGATGGCAGAGTAATAACTGAGACAGCATAATTGCCGTGCCAACACTGGCCTTCTGAGCTATAGTGACTAATCGCTGGAGAATCTATTAGAAGACCAGACTGAGCAAAACAACTTATTCGAGATGGAAAGTGATTTACAAAAGTCTTCTGCATCATATAAAATATAATAGACCTTTAAAAAAATAAATGAAAAAATTCTCTCTCTCTCTCTCTCTCTATATATATTTATTCTCTCTCTCTCTCTATATAATACAGGGGTAGGCAATGTCGGTCCTGGAGTGCCGCTGTCCTGTAGAATTTAGCTCTAACCCTAATCAAACACACCTGAACAAGCTAATCAAGGTCTTCAGAATTACTAGGGCTACAGGCAGATGAGGTTTTTTTCAGGGTTGAAGCTAAACTCTGCAGGACATTGGCACTCCAGGACCGACGTTGCCTACCCCTGCTATAATATATGAACTATATATATATATATATATATATATATATATATATATATATATATATATACAGTGTGTGCAGAATTATTAGGCAAGTTGATATTCTTCAAGTCATATTTTTTTTCCAAGAACATTTTACCAATTCCAAACCACATCAATCTTAATAACTACTATTGATTTTGTATTTAATAATTTATAAGTGATATATAATTGTCCATGAAGGCTGATAGTCAGAAACTTCTTATTTCAGGTGTGCAGAATTATTAGGCAGGTTTTCCTTTACAGATAAAATGAGCCAAAAAAGAGATTGAACTCAAGAATAAAAGTTTAAAAAATTATTAAATGCCTATGAGAAGGATGCAATACTAATGCAATAATAGAATTAGCAAAGTTAAGGCATGACCATTGGGCAGCGAAATGCTCATTGGGTCAGCAAGGTCAGAAAAAACAGGTGGAGAGGAAAAGACACATGTTAACGGCAAAAGAATTAAGAATTAAGGTGAAGAATTAGGTGAGAAACCATCAGGAACCATTTAGTCTCCAATTCAATTTCCAGATCTGCAACCTTCCTGGAGTCTCCAGAATTACAAGGTGTCAGGTTCTCAGAGACTTTGCTTGGGTAAAAAATTCTTTAAAATGGCCCTTACTTAATAAGAATAACATGCTGAAGTGTTGTGAAATACATGAAGACTGATTTTGTATAGGATTTATGGACAGATAAGTTGTGAGTGACTCTTGAAGGACCAGCATCATATCCTCTTGTGCCATTGTTTGAAGAATTTATCTTCCAGAATCTGGCAGTAAGTTTTGGGAGCTCATTTTAGTTAATCTCCTATCCTGAAAAGTCTGTCTTGCAGGATTGATTAAAAATTAAGATTGATGTGGTTTGGAATTGGTAAAATGTTCTTGGAAAAAAAATATGACCAGAATATCAACTTGCCTAATAATTCTGCACACACTGTATATATATGTGTGTGTGTGTGTGTGTGTGTATATATATATATATACGTGTGTGTGTGTGTACATACGTACATACATATCATTATATATATATATATATATATATATATATATATATATATATATATATATATATATATATATATACACAGCGGTAAAATAAGTATTGAACACGTCACCCTTTTTCTCAGTAAATATATTTCTAAAGATATTGTTGACATGAAATTTTATTCAGATGTACACCAAATTTTCACAAAGTAATCCATGCATACAAACAAAACAAAACAAATGTTATGTGTAATAATGTGGAATGACACAGGGAAAAAGAATTGAACACATGAATAAAAGGAGGTGCAAAAAGGCACGGAAAGCCAAGACACCAGCTGAAATCTATCAGTAATTAGAAAGAAATCCTGCCCCATAGTCAGTGGAAATTAATATTAGCTGGTTCAGTCCCAACACCTACAGTGATGAAACAAGAGTGGACATTTCAGCAAGACAATGATCCCAACGCAGCCAAGGAAACAATAAAATGGTTTCAAAGAACGAAAATAAAGCTGCTAGAATGGCCAGCCAAACACCTGACTTGAATCCAATAGAATATCTATGGAAAGAACTAAAGATCAGAGTTCAAAGAAGAGGCCCACAGAACCTTCAAGATCTGAAGACTGTTTCTGTGGAAGAATGGAACAAAATCACACCTGAGCAATGCATACGACTAGTTTCTCCAAACAGGAGGCATCTTGAAGCTGTCATTACCAACAAAGGCTTTTATATGAAGTATTAAATAAATTTCAGTAAGCGTGTTCAATACTTTTTCCCTGTGTCATTCAATTTTATTACACATAACTTAATTTCTGAAATGATTTGTTTTGTTTTCTTTGTATGTATGGATTACTTGGGTTGTTACCAACATCTGTTGAAAATTTCATGTCAACAGCACCTTTAGAAATATATTTACTGAGAAAAATGGTGACGCGTTCAATACTTATATTATCCGCTGTATGTATGTATGTATGTATGTATTGTGACGCGTGTCCCGGGACCTTATCAGCGTCGCCCTGGAAACGGAGGAGAATCACCTGCACGCCATTAACGCGGGCTGGCCGGCCACACCTGAACCTCGTTACGAGACGGATATATAAGACGCCAAGAGGCGCACTTGGGTGAGACACGACTCCAGTTGAAGTATCGCTTACTTTCCTCTCCCTCTCCACACAGAGAGCAGCGTTTAGCTGGCCAGCCCGAAGCACCTGCACCGCACGGACACCGGACACTCACGCACTTGGAGCACGGCAAAGAAGCAGATCCTGGAGCACGAAGACACAGCACCTAAACCCTACGGCATTTGCACAATATTTGCACAATAAACGCACCCTTCAGGGCATTTATTGCACTCATCTTGTCGTGTGATTCTTCCACCCATTACACTGGTGGAGAATGTGGGGATAACCCCGGAAGAATCACCGACAAGCACTTTTTTTCCCCCTCCCTTAACGCACCTCTCTCTCTCTTTTTTGTTTAACACTCAGGTGGCGTCGACTTCCCAGCCATGGAGGAATTGCTAAAACATCTGACCGAAGTGAGCATACGCCAACAGCAGATCATTGAGCACATGGCTGCCCGACAAGAAGAGGTAGAGCACGGAATCGCCGCCCTCCGGACCGCCTCTGCCCAGCGGGTTCCGCTGCCCGACCCCCGCGTCCGAGCACCAGCTCTACTACCGAAGATGACGGCCCACGATGACGTGGAAAGTTTCCTGCTGATGTTCGAAACCACCGCGAGTCAAGAAGGCTGGCCACGGGACGAGTGGGCGCGCGCGCTGGCACCGCTGTTGACGGGCGAGCCCCAACGAGCCTAGTTCTCGATGCCGCCGGAGCTGAGGGATTCGTATGAAGACCTCAAGAAGGAGATCTTGTCCCGGGTGGGTCTCTCTCCCATCGCGGCCACCCAACTGGTGCACGAATGGGAGTATTCCAGCCGGTTGCCAGCCCGCGCCCAAGCCGCCGATCTGTCTCGTCTCACGCGCCATTGTTAGCGGGAGACCCCAGCGCCGCCCAAGTGGCTGATCGGGTGGTAGTGGACCGTCTGTTTCTGGCACTCCTGCGTCCCATCCGCCAGGCTGCCGGCATGCAGAACCCGCTCACCGTGGGAGAACTAGTGGAGGCCATCGAGCTGGCGGAGGCGGCCCAACGTCGCGAGGCTGAGGAGCGAGCGCCGCCGATGCACCAGGAGCGACGCTCGCCGGAGGGTACCTTTAGGCCAGTAAGCAGGCCGGCGGCTCCCGAGCCACAGAGCCTCCCACCGCACCACGCCGGGCATGGCTGGCAGGTTGTATACTACATCACGAGCCTCCCCTGGCGGCCCCGAAGGTAGACGTGGAGGTCAACGGGTGTCCCTATCGAGCTCTCCTGGACTCCGGCAGCATGGTCAGCCTGGTCCAGTCGACGATGGTTTCCAACCCCCTCCACACCCGGTCCCCCACTTCATCGTCCAGAATGGCCTGCTCTACTGTGTCGCTCCGCGAAGGGGGGAGGAAAAGCAGCTGCTGGTCGTGCCTCGGTCCAAGACTGAAACGGTGATGGAGCTCGCGCACTCCCATCCGATGGCCGGCCACCTAGGAGCCCACAACACCATCCAAAGGATCCGCGACCGCTTCCACTGGCCCGGCTTGGATGCGGACGTGAAGCGCTTCTGACGCGCCTTCCCCACGTGCCAGCGGACCTCACCCAGCACCCCTCCCCCCAGCCTGTTGATTCCGTTGCCCATCATCGAGGTACCCTTCGAGCGGATAGGCATGGATCTGGTTGGGCCGCTGCCGAAGTCCGCCCGGGGTCACGAACACATCTTGGTCATCGTGGATTATGCCACCCGCTACCCTGAAGCCATCCCCCTGCGGAAAGCCACTTCGAAGGCCATAGCCCAGGAGTTGTTCCTACTGTGTAGCCGGGTCGGCATCCCCGCGGAGATATTGACCGACCAAGGTACGCCGTTCATGTCCCGGACCATGGCAAGCTCCGCACCTCCGTGTATCACCCGCAGACCGATGGGCTGGTAGAACGATTCAATCAAACCTTGAAGCGGATGCTCCGTCGAGTGGCCGCGGAGGACAAGCGTGACTGGGACCGGATGCTCCCCTATGTCCTGTTCGGGATCCGGGAGGTGCCCCAGGCGTCCACCGGCTTCACCCCATTCGAGCTCCTGTTCGGACGTCAGCCCCGCGGACTACTCGACGTCGCCAAGAAAGCCTGGGAGCAACAGCCGGCCGCCCATCGGTCCATCATCGAACACGTCCGGGAAATGATGGAATGGATCGACAGAGTCATGCCCCTGGTCCGGGAACACCTCACGCGAGCGCAACAGGCCCAACAACGCCACTATGACAGCCCAACCACGGGAATTCCAGCCTGGAGACCTCGTCCTGGTCCTAGTCCCAACCGCGGCCTGTAAATTCCTGGATAAATGGCAAGGGCCCTATACGGTGACGGAGAAGGTGGGGCCCGTCACCTACCAGGTGCGCCAGCCCGGAAGACGAAAAGAAGACCAAATCTACCATATAAACCTCCTGAAACGGTGGATCGGGACTAGGACCCAGTTAGCCGCCCTGGCCACCTCCAGTCCCGTGGTTGTAGATGTCAACCCCCACCTCTCGGCTGCCCAGAAGAACAAGTTGCAACACCTGGTCGGTCGGTTCTCTGACGTGTTCTCCACACTCCCCGGGCGGACCCATGACGTCCGTACACCACCAGGAACCATCGTTCGGCAGCGGCCCTACCGAGTGCCGGAGGCTCGGCGACACGCCATAGAAGAGGAAGTGCGGGAGATGTTGAAGTTAGGGGTAATCGAGCCCTCGTGCAGCCCATGGTCCAGCCCCATCGTCATGGTCCCAAAACCGGCTAGCACCCTCCGCTTTTGCATTGACTTCCGCCGCCTGAACGAGGTCTCCGAATTCAACGGATACCCCATGCCGCGGGTAGACGAGCTGCTGGATCGGCTGGGGAGAGCCCGATACATATCCACGCTGGACCTCACAAAGGGCTATTGGCAAGTGCCCCTGTCGGACGATGCGAAGCCGAAGACCGCCTTCTCCACCCCCAGTGGGCACTGGCAATATCGGGTTCTCCCCTTCGGCTTGCACGGGGCTCCCGCCACCTTCCAGCGACTTATGGACATCCTGCTGAGGCCCCACCAGCCCTACGCCGCGGCCTACCTGGATGATGTCGTCATTCATTCGGAGACCTGGGAAGACCACCTGGAGCGGCTGCGGAGGGTGCTTGTGGAGCTGCGCAGGGCCGGGCTGACCGCCAATCCCCAGAAATGTCACCTGGCCCTCGACGAAGCAAAGTACCTGGGGTTCCGGGTGGGCCGAGGACTCATAAAACCCCAGGAGAATAAGGTGACAGCTATCCTCTCAGCCCCACGGCCCACCTCTAAAACCCAGGTACGTGCCTTTTTGGGATTGGCGGGATACTATCGATGTTTTATCCCTAACTTCTCCTCCTTAGCCGCTCCCCTGACAGACCTGACCAGGAAGGGGCAGCCGGAGAAGGTTTCCTGGGGACCCGCCGAGGCCGAGGCATTCCAGAAGGTGAAGGAGGCTCTCACCGCTGAGCCGGTACTACGAGCCCCAGACTTCAACTGCCCCTTCCTGCTGCAAACGGACGGCTCCCAACCCAGATCTCCCAGGTGCAGGACGGTGAGGAACACCCGGTGATCTACATCAGCCGAAAGCTGACCCCCACGGAACAACGTTACGCCGCCGTGGAGAAGGAAGCGTTGGTCCTGGAGCTCAGGTATTACCTCCTCGGCAGGAAATTCACGTTGTTCACCGACCATGCCCCCCTGCAGTGGATGGCGCGGGCCAAGGAAACCAACGCGAGGGTCACCCGCTGGTTCCTGGCGCTCCAGGACTTCCACTTCGTCGTGAAACACCGGGCGGGGACGGCCAACGCCGATGGGCTCTTGCGGATCTGGTCAGCTTTCGCAGGTCTGTCAGGTTTCTCTCCCCACCCACCCCCAGTTTCCCCTCTCGCCCGCAGGAACAGGACGACGCTTAGGGGAGTGTGACGCGTGTCCCGGGACCTCATCAGCGTCACCCTGGAAACGGAGGAGAATCACCTGCACGCCATATATATATATACACACACACACACACTAGATAGATAGATAGATAGATAGATATACCAGAATCAGAAACAGCTTTTATTGCCAAGTATGCTTGCGCATACAAGGAATTTGTTTTAGTGTCATAAGCTTCCAGTTCACAGAGAAACGACACACAGACAATAAAAATAAGATGAGAATAAAAAGAATACACATGTAAATATAAATAAACAAAAAAAAAATGAAAAAGAAAAATAATTTGAAACATAAATTATTGTATATACAGTTCTGGTATAGATGATAGAATGGGATAGAATAGAAGGAGATGCATGGATGTACTAGGATGGAGGTGGTAGCAAATAAATCTAAGGTTATTGCACATTGTTGTTGCATAATGGGGGGGGGGCATTTAACTGTTCATAAGTTGGATTGCCTGGGGGAGGAAACTGTTCTTGTGCCTGGTTGTCCTGGTAATTGGGGCTCTGTAGCACCGGGCAGATGGAAAAAGTTCAAAAAGGGGATGACTTGGATGTGAGGGATCCAGAGTGATTTTCTGAGCCCTTTTCCTCACTCTGGATGTATACAGTTCTTGAAGGGTGAGCAGGAGGGCACCGATAATCCGTTCAGCAGTCCGAACCGTTCTCTGTAGTCTTCTGATCCCTGATTTTGTAGCTGAGTCAAACCAGACAGTTATTGAAGTGCACAGGAACAGACTCAATGACGGCTGAGTAGAACTGTTTCAGCAGCTCCTGTGGCAGGTTAAACTTCCTCAGCTGGCAAAGGAAGTACAACCTTTGTTGGGCTTTTTTTTTTTTACAATGGAGTTGATGTGAGTGTCCCAGTTCAGATCCAATGATGGATCCCAGGAACTTGAATGTCTCCACTGCAGTCACAGTGCTGTCTATGATGGTGAGTGGGGGGAGAGCAGGGGGGTTTCTCCTGAAGTCCACGATAATCTCTGTTTAGAGCATGTAGGGCTCCAGGTTGTTTAGACTGCACCAGACAGCCAGCTCTTTAACCTCCTGTCTGTAAGCAGACTTGTCACCATCCTGTTGGTGTAAAGGGAGAAGAGCAGTGGGGAGAGAACACATCCCTGAGGGGCACCAGTGTTGGTGGACCGGCTGTTTGACATGAATTTCCCCAGTCTCACTAGTTGCGGCCTATCTGTCAGAAAGCTGGTGATCCACTGACAGATAGAGCTAGGGACAGAGAGCTGGGTTAGTTTGGTCTGGAGGAGCGTAGGGATGGATGATGGTGTTGAAGGCCGAACTAAAGTCCACAAACAGGATCCTCACATAAGTCCCCAATTTGTCCAGGCGTTGCAGGATGTAATGCAGTCCCATGTTGACTGCATCATCCACGGACCTGTTTGCTCGGTAAGCAAACTGCAGGGGGTTCAGTAAGGGTCCAGTGATGTCCTTCAGCTAAGCCAGAACCAGTTTTTCAAATGACTTCATGACGACAGACGTTAGAGCCACAGGTCTGTAGTCATTAAGTCCTGTTATCTTGGGTTTCTTTGGAACAGGGATGATGGTGGAGCATTTGAAGCAGGAAGGGACTTCACACAACTCCAGAGATCTACTGAAGATCTGTGTGAAGATGGGGGACAGCTGGTCAGCACAGGTTTTCAAGCAGGCTGGTGTCACACCGTCTGGGCCTGGTGCCTTCCTTCTCTTGTTCTTTCTGAAGACCTGGCGCACATCTTCTTCACTGATCTGAAGTACAGGAGTGGGGGAGAGGGGGGTTGTTGGAGGTGTTAGCGGTTGTGTAGAGAGATGGTCAGGAATGGTGTGGGGGGTTTCAAATCTACAATAAATCTCATTCAGGTCTTCAGCAAGTTGTTGATTCACCTCAGTGCTGGGGGATGGTATCCTGTACTTGGTGATGGCTTTCAGGCCTTTCCACACTGAAGCGGAGTCATCGGAAGTGAACTGATCTTCCAGCTTTTTAGCGTAGGTCCTTTTAGTCACTCTAATCTCCTTATTCAGTGTGTTCCTGCCTGATTGTACAAGACTCTGTCCCCATTTCTGTAGGCGTCCTCTTTGGCCTGACGAAGGTGTCTGAGTTTTGCTGTAAACCATGGCTCATCATTGTTGAATGTTACATAAGTCCTGGTGGGAATGCATATATCCTCACAGGAACTGATATATGAAGTTACAGTGTCTGTGAGCTCGTCCAGATTGGTGGCAGCAGCTTCAAAAACACTCCAATCAGTAAGGTCGAGACAGGCTTGTAAAACCAGCTCTGTCTCGTTGGTCCATCTCTTTACAATCTTTACCATAGGTTTAGCAGATTTTATTGAACAACAGATTTGGTTTTTCTGTGCTAATACATCTATAGCAGTGAAGCAGGACTGAACACACACACACATTAATATTATATAATGTATCATATTATGTACAATTTATAATAAAAGAAATAAAATGTATATATTAATGATAATAATAATAATAATAATATAATTATGATTATATATTTTGTATTATTATTGTTATTCTATAAAACATATGTGTATATGTACATATAATATAAATATTATACAAAATTTAATTTAAAAATAAAAAGAAGCATATGCTACATCTGACACACATACATACAAAAATGAAAAGAAAAAAAAGATTTTATGTATACATTTATTAATGTAGAACTGTTCTAGAACGCTCTGTTCATGTAAAAGTGAGAGGTGTGTTAGGATGGAGACATAAAGTACATCCTGTGGTTCCTGCACAGGAACTGAATGCTGAGCTCTTCATCAATGACCATGACTCATCCAGCCCGTGGCCTGCCTCCATTCTCAAACAGTACAGCTCCGGATGCCAAGAAGCCCATTCTGAAATATGACTCCCTGGAGAACCCAGCGTGCCGTATGACTGGATTGAACTACACTGATTGTTTCTGCAGCATGACTGGGTGAAATTACAGCCCCGCTCAAGAAATGTTTTTTAGATTTTTAACCTATCACAATCTAATAATTAAACCTAATTAAAATAACATCTTCACTCTGGAACAGGTGGTTAAAATCCAAAAAGAATTTCTTTTATTTTCCACAGAGGCATGTTATACCTTTTTTAATCACTGTAGTAGGGACTCGTTTTTTATAATCTCATTCCTTCAGGATTGTTCACTAGTGAGTGGTTGCAGTATGACTAAGTAAAAATTGCATTGATGCCCTCTAGAACACAATGTGATTATGTGTTCTTGGACCAACATCAATTGTAGTTCCCATAAACCACAGCACTAACTCAAAAACAAGGCCCAAAAACATCAAGCTACATAATCTCAATTTAATTCAATGCTGAGTATCAAACTGTGTCAGGAATTCATAATTTGATATGTTGCTGTTTTAGAGCTGTCAAACGGTAATGTCACATACTTGACTAAATCACACTAAACGACTTTCACAATACAACTACACAGCAAAAAGTCCAGTGTTGATTTCAACACTTTTTCAGAGTTTATATAGCTCCACACTTTCTGGAGTTAAATTAACACTTTCAAAATAGTTAAACATTTAACACTATGCCAGAGTTCCTTATTTGACTCTAAAAAAGTGTTAAAATAACACTAAAAGGGATACAGAAAAACAACACTGTTTAAGAGTTGCATGTTTTAGGTGGTTGGAATTTAGAATTTAGGTGGTTAAAAGATCAACAAAACACTGTTAAATATACTGAAAACATAGTTAAATCAACTACAACACACAACATAATTTCCATCGACATGTTTATTTTTAATTCTCCCTTGCAGTGCAATTTGAAGTAGAATTAAAACATTACAAAAGAAGGAATGATATACAAACTTTCATCTGCCACACTATGAGTTTTGAATATCAAATGGCTCATAAAATTTAATCTCTGACATTTTTATAATACACCTTTCCTCACTTCGTAGTACTCTGAATGCATGAAGATGCTCATAAAAATGTGTAGTAATGTGTAAAAGTTCACAAGTGCACTATCATATGGCAAACTGAACACAAAATGTGCTAAAATGTGCACAAAATTTAAAAGTTCATCAAATGCTCCAAGGAAGCAGTTTGCCTGGCATGGGAGGAGATGCTTATCCAAGGCGATGTAGAAGCTGTTGCTTTTCTGACGTCCAACAGCAAGGAGGAACGGATGGTTGTTGCTGAGGTGCTTCTCCAAACTGCAGCATGACAAGAGTTGAAATGAAAACCAAATATTAGACATAAACATAATGTGCAGTCACAGAGAAAACAACAACATAAAAGTGACTGTTCAAACAATGACCCACAACACATTTGTAAAATGCCACTACCTTATGATAGATTACATGGCTTTCAGCTGCATCGCATGCAATTTTTGGAGACTTCAGTCCTCCTGGAAGTGGTGGAAGGGATTAAAAGAAGGGATGCCATTTCCTGGCTGTAGACTGAAGACAAAGATTCACATGAATTAATTAATGGGAATCTTCAAATGCAATACTTTTTCAGTTTAAGAACAGAGATAATTTTAAACATTCATCTACCTGTTGAGGAAGAGGGCTGTCTGGTGGCATCGCTCCATATTGCTGTGGACTGTTTTTATTACGCCAGGCAATGTATCCTGTGTCACTTGCAGCATCATAAAAGTGTTCCTGAAAGATTTTTTTTAAATATCCTGTGTCATATTCAGGCTAAAATCTCAAAGAATCAAATTTCAATGTCATAGAAACAGCCTGTCATAACATTGCAAGTATGACATGAAAGTGCGATGCAAACAATGACTTACGGAGCCTTTCTTGGAGTATGGATCTCTGAGGGAAGGGAACAGCATCACTATGCCAAGAGCATTCTGTTTTCTGATTGCTTTAGTAGGGAGTTGCCTAAGGGAAGATAAACTAGTTATCTTAATTTGCACAATGGCCATGCAGTTATTTGGTTTAAAAAATAATAATAAAAATAAAATACCCATGTGTATCAATCATGTGAGCCACCAGTATGTTAATCATTTGTCTTCTTGTGGCATCTGTAAGGGTTTCTGTTTCTTGATACTCCTGTAGTACTGCTTCACCACCAGACTTGAACTTTAACACATCTTTAACCATCTAATAAAAAATAAATAAAAACATGAGCATGGTGATTCACAAATTTCTACAGATTCGGAGGGGGGAGAAAAAGTGTTGCCCCAGAAAGTAAATTCTGTCATGTTTACTCGCCCGTATTTTGTTCCAAACCCATAAGACTTTTGTTAATCTTCAGAACACAAATGAAGATATTTTTTTATGAAATTTGACAGTTCTCTGACACTCCACTAACAGTCCACACAACTACCACTTTAAAGACCCAGAAAAGGTAGTGAATATGTCATTAAAATAAATCATGTGACTACAGTGGTTCCATCTAAATTTTTATGAAGCGACATGAGTGCTTTGTTTGTGCAAAATATAACTCTCCAACCCACATTCACAAGAACACCTTGACATGTGTGTTGTGTTGCCATGTGAGCTGTTGCAAGAATACTTTTGGAGATCAATAGTTTGTAAATGAAGTGTTAAATGATGGTAAAATTAGTTTTTTTGCGCAAACAAAAGCACTTTTTTACAGTTTTACAGTTGTGGAATGACATAAGTGAGTAATTAATGACAGAATTTTAATTTATGGGTGAACAAACTCGGAGACTCATAAAAAGCTTTGTTCTAACCTGTTTAAGAGGCAGTGCAGATGTCTCCTCAGTTATTTGTCTCTTGCTAGGGATTAGTCCATGCACTTGTGCTGTTGCTTGAGTCAGACGTCTCAGATATGGAAGACAAGGAGTCTGAAAATTCTAAAGAATCAGAAAATATTAAAATATAACAAATATTATGATGACCAGCACAAGGATCAGAAATATGAAATGGCAATTTTTTTTTTATTTTGAGTGCTTGACAATACTTTCAAATTTAATAAAACTCAAACTTCTGTGAACAGTAACAAATAGGTGTGTAACTTGTATGTATGTGCATGCGTATGTGTTTGTGTGTGTGTGTGTGTGTGTGTGTGTGTGCGTGCGCGTCACTGCATATGTATATAAAAGGATATATCTGTTTATTTACATACATATGCATAGAGAGAGAGAGAGAGAGAGAGAGATGATACCGCGGCCACAATTTAAGGTGACAAGTAGTAACGTTAGCCACATTGTACTTCGTTCGTGTCCACATTTTAATATATTACTACATTTGTCTGCATGTTCTGTGCAGTGCTCCGTACTACGTAATATTACTCCGTACATGCTTATATTGAATTTGCATATCATAAATCATAAATGTTTAAGTAAGCATGATTTAATTTACCTACCGTTCGAACCCATGCGAGGATAATGGCGGCGGTTTCTCCAGCAATGGCCGGAAATGCGGGGGCGGAGTATAATTACATCTCTTTGGAGTTGTTTTAACACTGATGATCACACTCTGTCAAGTAACTCCAACACCGGACACCATTTTACTCAGAATGTGTTAAAATTACTCTTTGGGTGTTGAAATCAACTCAGAAATGTTTAACACTGAAATTTCAACACTTTAATTTTTGCTGTGTAGATGAAAGTAGTGTAATGACGTCTACAGTATGACTGAGTGAAACCACACTGATAACTTTTATAAAACAACAGATTTTGTTTCTCTGTGCTAATACATCTATAACAGCGAAGCAGGACCGAAATCAATTTCTTAAAACTCATCAGCATATCATGGTCACATTTAGTTGCATTTAAAATAGCCTGCTATTGTCTATCTTTCCTGCAAATGGCGTTTGGTATCTGTAGAGCTCTAAACAACAGTCAGGCTGTGGTTAGTTTTTGTCTACACAGATCTTCCTCCCACAGTTATCTGAAATTACATCGGTGACTAATACTGATGTTACATTTTTATGTATAACTGCAACTGATTATAGCATGTCTACAGCAGGAGTGTTTAAAGCAAAGATTTAGCCAAAAAAACACCTTCTGCTATATGAGTTTGTTTCTTCAATGGAACAGATTTGGAGACATTTAGCATCACATCACTTGCTCACCAATGGATCCTCTGCAGTGAATGGGTGCCGTCAGAATGAGAGTCCAAACAGCTGATAAAAACATCACAATAATCCACAAGTAATCCACACTCTTTCAGTCCATCAATTAACGTCTTGTGAAACAAAAAGCTGTGCGTTTGTAATAAACAAATCCATCAAGACGTTTTTAACTTTAAACCATTGCAATCATGCATGTGAACTGCAGCTGTACTCCATTTTGCATTGGGTGAGCGGCTTGTATGGCATAAAATAAGATGAGGGTGTCATGGTCAATTGTACTTGTTGATTTCAGTTAAAACATGAAAGAATAAAAGAACACAGACAAGGGGAAAAATAGCATTAGCCAATCAGTTTTGATAGGTAATCGTTTCTTTCTTTCTTTATTTTTTATCAACTAGCTTGTCAAATGTGTTTAAAGCATTACTGCATGTTTTAGGGCTGGGTGATTGACCATACATATCATGGCGATGATATAAAATGTTAATCGACTGAACTTTTCTAAATTGTTTAGGTATAAGTAACATTATTGCAAAATAATTTTTTTAGGGTCATTCAACACCAATCGGGATCAAACTGAGCTTATTTTGCAATAATTATTGTAAATTATTCCTTTTTGGATGTTAATTAAATTATAACATGACTCCAGAATAAATGTTTATATTTATGCTAAATAAATAACAATATTTTATGGGTGAGACTGTACATACTACATACTGTATGTGTCTATTCCTGCCCAGTTTTTCCCTGCATCTAACATTAGATGAGAGCAGACAGCAAGCATTAAAGATAAACACATTGTGCGTTCGACATGTCATGTTTTGATCCCCGCCTCACTAATTTCATTTGCTGTATCCGTGGCAACAAAGGGGAAAGAATAACAGAGCATCCCTTATCACCTTCACAGCCAAATAAAGTGGAGCCCTTCCTGCTGGTGATGCTTTGTCGCAGTTATCTCTGCATCTGTAAGGGCAAGCGTCGCCGGCGCAGTTAGCAGTTTGCCACATGTATTGAGATGCTATCAGAGGAACTGCCATATCAAAGAGTCTAATGCAGACAGGGCTTATCTTGCCGAGAACTCACACATGTGCTATGTAGGGCACGTCTTATCAGAGCGCTCCCATTACTGCCATTGCAACAGCAGACGCTGGTCAGGATGACCACTGGAGGACCGGACGATCAGCTGCTCGGTGTGTGTTTGGAATGGCCATCTGAGATTGCCAAATAAGTCAAAGTGTAGCTGACATGTTGCATCAAAGGTTGAGGTGAAGTGAATAATTACTTGAATGAATAAAATGTCATTATTTACTCAGGGCCTGTATGTTAGTTTCTGCATGAAACCCCCCACAAAAAATTTTTTCATACCACCACAGGTTATAAACTAAAATTACACACACACACACACAAAAGAAATACATAAAAATGCGTATGCACTATAAGTCTTTTGAAGCCATATGATAACGTTGTGAGAAACACACCGAAATTCAGGTTGTTATTCATGCAGTTTTCTTATTCTCGAGTCAAACTTATTTAAAAAAAAAATACAAGGTAACAAAAAAAAAAAAAAAAAGAATGACAGGCCATTTAGGCCAAAGTAAGAGTGGCTGACAGGACCAAATTCAGATTTCATATAAATGTATTAATTAATATAATAAATATGCTTATACTTTAAATCTTATTAAACTTATACATTATATTTAATTGTACATTAAATATATGTACACACACACACACACAATTACATATTACACATATGATACATGCATATTATTATGCATATACAATTACTATACTGAAGATTGGAGTAATGATGCTGAAAATTCAGCTTCTTTGTCATCAAAGGAATAAATGATATTTATTAATTAATCTAATTTTAATTGTAACAATATTTTAAATTAATGTTTTACTGCATTTTTGATTGATTAAATGCAACTTTAGTGAGTACAAGAGACTTCTTTCAACACCATTAAAAAATTTTTTATGAGCAGTAGTGAATACATACACAAAAGTACAGTATAAAAGTAAAAATCTCTATCAAAATCCTAAAAATGGCATGCATAACTATTAAGAAAAAAAGAGAATAGTTTCAGAATAGTTTCAGATGGCTGAATAGTTTCTAGCCAATGCATGCACGATCGTGCTGTTTCAGTGAAAATCCCCCCATGTTTATTTGTAGCGTTTGTGGCCTCAGCCCACAGATTCAGAGCTGCTGTGCCCACTCACTCACCCAGAGCTTTCTCATTCTGAGAGAGAGCGTTCGTGACCCACCTACGTCTGATTCATGATCAGCCAGTCGTAGGCCACTCTAAAAGCAACCTGACGGCCATAAACCATCTCTGACACAATGTTTCCAAGGTCAACTGGTTATGAAAAAAGAAGATTAGAGTCCCACATTAGGCCACACATGCAGTTTCCTCACCATGCAGATAAATGCAATATGAATTTAACATGCAAAGCATATGGTAAGAATATAGCTCCAAATTCTGATCCATCTGCACAAAATATCACACAAGAGGAAATGCAGTTGTTTTGAAAATTAGCAAAGTAGTTCACACGACTTTCACCGATTTCATGTTAAGATTTAATGTTAAATGGATGTTTGGTCACATGGCATGCAAGAAGTGATTTAGTAAATAATGGCTTAGATTTTTCACACAAAATGGTTTTATGTTGTTTTTTTAAAGTTTTACCAATATTATTACTATGTAATAAATATCATTGTATGTGTAAAGAAAATTAAAATACTGTCATTTTCATGTTCCACATAAATAAAATTACAAAATAAATCACAGTATACAGGTTTGAAGCAACAGAAAAGATGATGAAATATGCAAACTTCTTTACACCATGGAATAAATAAATAAATAAGGTAATTGTGACTTTTTATTTCACAATTCTGATTTTTTTCCCTTGCAATTCTGAGTTTATATTTCACAATTCTGACCTTTTTAAATATATATATATATATATATATATATATATATAAAGCGCAATTTTATATACACTCACAATTGCTACAAATTTTTTAAATTGCCTTTTTTATTTTACGGAAGAAACTGAAAAACAAATTTCCAGATGCAAATAAGAATTAAAGGAAAAAAGTCAGAATTGTGAGTTTATATCCCATAATTCTGTTTATATCTTGCAATTCAGATTTTTTATTTTTTTTTTTCAGAATTGCAGGAAACAATTTTCAAATTGTGAGATATAAACTCAGAATTGCAAGACAAATTCAGAATAATGAGATAAAAAGTTGCAATTACCTTTTTCATTTTGGCAGAAATGGTCTTCCATTATTAAATAAACAGTAAAAATAGTAAAATATTTCTTTACATTTTTTACCTAACAGTCATTTTGCCAAGTAAATGATTTATAGCAGCATAAATTAGCAAATGCACTGTGTGCATGAGCATTTTAACATATTAAGTAACATTACATAATGTAGATATACATGAGTTTTCAGCACAATGAAACACACACACACACACACACACACACACACACATACACTGTACAAACAAACGCACCTATACATGCAGACATATGCAAACAAAGAAAGAGGAAAAGAGAGATAGTAAAAGAGAGAGAGAAAGAGAGGTAGAGCTGGTCACAGTGGAAACTCTGACTCATCTGCTCCTGCCACTCGGAGCCCAAATCAATTTACCATTGAGTCATCACAGGACTTCCTCCCTCTCTCTCTCTCTCTCCCTCTCATTCGGGTTCTTTCTCACCCTTTCTCTTTCTGTTGTCAGCTGAACATGCTTTGAGGTTATAGCCATGTTTTCCTGTGTGCTCCAGGGCACATTTTTACGCAGTCCAAATGCATCATAGCTGCTTGAGTAATTATGGCAGCACCAGCAGGTTTTATAGTGTTCAGCTGCACAAAAACAGTTCCTCTCAATGAGACACACGACAGAAACTGCCCTTCGCTTCTCTGAGCACACGCTGAATCTGTATATGGATGAGACTACAAAGAGAAATTCCTGATAAAACAGCATCTTTACATGCAAAAGACCTCAAACCATGAGGGCTGAATTTAAGAGCAGTTGCTCCACTTTTGCATGCAGTTTTCATGAACAATCCAGTTTAAGCACACTGGTAAAGGTTTAATATTTATATAATTAATAATTAATATAAGAAATGTTTGCATACAATTTATATTGCTCACAGCAGCAGTAATACATCAATGTATTTAGTGTATATAATTATTTAATTATATATAGTGTACCAGGGTTACTGTAGTTAACAATTAAATATATATATATATATATATATATATATATATATATATATATATATATATATATATATATATATTCTCCTACTTGGAAAAAAAAAGTTAACTGAAATAAAATAAAATATAAAACAACTTATTTTTCAGCAAAATGAAAATGCAATATTTCTCATTTTTAACTTATCAATTTATTTATTTTTCTTAATATTTTCTCCCCCACCTTGTTATACTATCGGCCTACAAAAGAATTACTTGTAAATATCTCATTATGGTATAATTTACAAATATTGGATTCAATCTTTTTATCAACCTTTTTTTTGGGTGAAAATGACAAAAATTATCCACAAATAAAGCTTTTTTCACTCAAAAAAAAAAAGGTTGATAAAAAGATTAAATCCAATATTTGTAAATAGTACCAATTAATACCAAATAATACCTTCGCATACTAAATTTCATATAGGATTTTCAGTACAAGGGTTAACTTGAAGTACTAAACTAATTAAAACTAAATAAACTAAAACTAATAAATAAATAAAAAACTGTAAAGACATATTTAAAATTATGACAAAAGCACACAAATTACTAAACCTACAATGAAAGTGAAAATATCTAATTACAATAGTATATAAATGATAGGGCCTACTAAAGTAACACTTTAGTGTAGTCTGCAATATTTCTGGATTTTTTAAGATTTAGTTTAGGTGTTTAGATCACAATAATGGTGAAATGCTGTACAGTACCAGTAAAGTTTACCAGATAAAGTTAGTCTGCTGCATCCTCCAGGAACTAACCCACAAAAACAGCCTACAACACTGCATCATGCAAATTACGCTCAACACTATTTTTCGAGCATGTTTGTTCCGTTACCTTTTTTTGCATACTTCCTTTAATCAATCAGGTGTTTAAACAACACAGACAGCACATGCAAATTCATGCACACTTCATTCTGCATGCACAGCATGTCTTAAATATGCACAAACTCCACAACGGTTTCTCAAACGATCTCGTGAAGACCCTCCAAACCACAGGAGAATACGAAGAGGAGAACCTCAGTGACCCCATAATGCAATGCACCGCTAGCCAATGCGAAGCAGATGATGGCGTGGAGCCTCAGCCATTAAAGACCACAGAGCCCGGGGCCAACGCACAAAGACCTCCAACCACTGACCAGCCCAACAGATTAGCCTGTTACTCACGCTTCCATAAATCACATGAGACAACTTATATTCTCTGCACGGAAAGAGAGACAGAGACAGGCGGAGGGAAGTGTTTTAAAGTTGCATGCAGCCTGAAAGCTCTTCTCACATGTCTCAGCTGGAATCCAATTTGATGCAGACTGTTATTGTTGCTGGTGACCTGAACCAGAAAGCAGAACAGTGTTTAATGAGGGTGTGCGATTTTGTGGTTTAGCACTTAGGTTGACATTTCCTTGAAGATGTCAACACTCTGTTTACTGTGCTAAAGAGGATCTTGTGATTTATTTATGATGGATACCAGATCAGCTGTATTTGTGAAGAGTCAATTTCTTAAAGAATGTATACTTTTATTCAGCAAGCACACATTCAATTTATCAAAAGTATTCGTAAGGACATTTATAATGTTAAAAAAATAAAAAAATTATTTCAAATAAATTGAACTTTCTATTCATCGAAGAATCACCGTTTCCACAAATGCATCACCACGAATGTTTTCAACATTGATAATAATCAGAAATGTTTCTTAAGCGGCAAATCAGCATATTAGAATGATTTCTGAAGGATCACGTGACAATGAAGACTGGAGTAATGATGCTGAAAATTCAGCTTTGTCAACAAATTACATTTTAAAATATATTTAAATAGAAAGCAGGTATTTTAAATTCTAATAATATTTCATAATATTACAGTTATTACTGTATTTTTGATTAAATAAATGGAGCCTTGGATGAGCAAAAATAAATAAATAAGTAAAAAAATAAAAAAGGCCAAGAACAATAACTATAAAGATAAAAAATAACTATATTATTGTCACAGATCCGCCCACAGCGTCATCCACACCAACCACCTACACCCGTTCGCAATCACCGGAGTACTGATTACCACCTGTCATCACTTACCTGCTCGCTATATCAAGTCACTCACCACAATCCTGCGTTGGTTGGTATCAAGGTCGTAAGCCTGGCTCACTTCCCTACTCACCTCTTGGATTGCCTGGATCCTCCGTCCTGTAAGCCTCACCGACCGACCTATCACAAAAGTGTCACTTTGAGTTGGACGAAGTCACTGAGTTAAAGGACCCCTTTGTTTTAAGTTACGTTTTGTTTGAAATCCTTCGGGATCAGTTTATGTTTGTGGGAAGGAAATAAAAGAAGTGTGTTCCCACTAACCCTGTGTTTGCCTCTCCGTCCAAACCTGACAGAATACCAACCCCTCAAAAAGGAGTATTGGACGTTGTTAAACTGAGATGGAAGACCAAGCTCTTCCAACACCGGACCCATTCACCGAACTAGTTCACGCTCTCCATGAAGCCCTCCAGCCTCCTCCGGCCATCCCATCTCCTTCCGGGTGCCCAATGGCCAAACCTACCCTCTACTCCGGCGATGCGGCCACCTGTAGTGGCTTCTTGCTTCAGTGTTCCCTGTACTTTGAGTTTCAACCTCACCAATTCCTGAACGATCGGGCAAAGATAGCTTTCATCATGTCCCTGCTGTCCGGAAGAGCCCTACAGTGGGCTGAGGCGCTCTGGAATTCACACAGCCCGTCGTGCGGTCACTGGGTGCCTTCACCGACCATTTCAGTGAAGTGTTCAGCCATACAGCCTCCTC
The DNA here is from genome assembly GCF_012432095.1 of Onychostoma macrolepis. Lineage (NCBI taxonomy): Eukaryota > Metazoa > Chordata > Actinopteri > Cypriniformes > Cyprinidae > Onychostoma > Onychostoma macrolepis. The sequence continues at coordinate 27,331,745 of NC_081174.1, forward strand.
CATCTCCGCTCACGAAGAGCTCTTTCAGTTACGACAAGCCAACATGTCCATCCATGATTACACCGTGAAGATTTCGCACTCTAGCCGCCGGCAGTGGGTGGAACGAGACAGCACTTCTCGCCGCCTATCGACGGGTCTTGCACCCTCCATAAAACAGCAGATGTCTGTTATTGAAGACTCAGTGGGCTTGGAGGGCTTTCTCCAGAAATCGTTGCACATTTCACAACAGTTAAATGCTTGTCGCTCGGAGACTACCCCAGCAACCACCTCACAAGGATCGGTCCCACTTGTACCGGAACCCATGCAGGTGGACCGGTACCACCTATCTCCGGAGGAACGGGCCCGCCGGAGAACCCACAATCTTTGTATGTACTGCGGCTCGAAGTCACTCCCTGGTAGCCTGCCCGTTCGCCCGCGAACTCCACGGTGAGTACGGTCCATCTTCACCCTGATGTTTCCAAGATTCCACATAGTGATGCTCTAATCATTTACCTGAACCGATCCTTTCCAGTTAAAATCCTCATTGACTCGGAGCCGCGGAAATTTCATCTCTTGACCAGCCTCCTTCAACTCCAACTACCCGGCTCCGAGTACTACATCCCACCGGATTTCCACCATACAAGGCAAACCGTTGAGCAAAGGGCTGGTACGCCACCACACTCCAGAGGTCACGCTCCGCGTTGGACACTTTCACGAGGAACAAATCTCCTTTCTTATCTTGGAGGAAGCCATTGTGGATGTGGTGCTGGGTCGTCCCTGGCTCGTAAAACATCATCCAGACTTGCATTGGAGTTCGGGAGAAATCCTTCGTTGGAGTGCTTCCTGCTTTGAAAAGTGTCTCCCCAGTCTCCCGGTACCTCGCCAGTCCGTACCATCTCTCCCACTCAACTCCACCACCGTGAGAGCCCTACCACACTTACCTCGGTCAAGATTCCCAGAGCCTACCTCCCTTACCAAGACGTGTTCAGCAAAACGGCCGCTACTCGTCTTCCTCCGCACAGACCCTGGGACTGCACCATTGACCTGTTACCCGGGGCCAAACTGCCTAAAGGTCACGTCTATCCCCTCTCAATCCCGGAACGCATCGCCATGGAAGAATATGTGAGAGAGGCGCTACAGCAAGGGTTCATCCGTCCCTCCACATCTCCCGCAGCCTCCAGTTTCTTCTTTGTCGCCAAGAAGGACGGGGGCCTCCGCCCATGTATAGATTACAGAACGCTCAACGCACAAACAGTCAAATTCGCCTATCCCTTACCACTGGTCCCAGCTGCCTTAGAAGAACTGTGGGGCCCGAGTTTTCACCAAACTCGACCTCCGCAGCGCCTATAATTTAATCCGAATACGGAAAGGAGATGAATGGAAGACAGCCTTTATCACGCCCACCGGGCACTACGAATATCAGGTTATGCCGTATGGCCTTTCGAACTCTCCATCAATATTTCAGAACTTCATGAACGAGATCTTCCGGGACATGCTCAACCGATTCACCCTCATTTATATCGATGACATCCTGATCTACTCTTCCACCCTCGAGGAGCACCAAGACCATGTTACCCAAGTTCTCCAACGCCTCCGCCAGCATCAACTGTATCTCAAGCTCGAAAAATGTGAATTCCATCAAACAAAGATCCATTTCTTGGGATACATCATCGACGCGGATGGAGTACAAATGGATCCAGCCAAGGTGAAAGCCGTAAAGAATTGGCCACAACCATCTTCTATCAAGGAGCTCCAACGGTTCCTCGGGTTCGCCAACTTCTATCGACGTTTCATAGCCCATTATAGCCATCTGTCAGCTCCTCTAACCTCTCTCCTCCAAGGAAAACCGAAATCCCTTACCTGGACGCCTCAAGCGATGCAAGCCTTCCAAAGGTTAAAGTCCTCCTTTTGCACCGCTCCAACACTCACCCATCCAAACCCCAATCAACGCCGTGGTGGAAGTGGATGCTTGACGGTGGGAATTGGCGCGGTCTTGTCGCAGCTAAAAGGCGAACCTCCAGTGCTTCACCCCTGTGCCTACTTCTCCAAGAAGATGTCCCCAGCAGAACAAAACTACGACATCGGGAACCGCGAATTACTGGCAATCAAACTAGCACTGGAGGAGTGGCGGCACTGGCTAGAAGGCGCACAACATCCGTTTGAAGTGATTACTGACCACAAAAACCTCCAGTACCTTCGCGAAGCCAAGCGCCTAAACCCCCGACAAGCCCGCTGGGCCCTTTTCTTCACTCGATTCAAATTCACTATCACCTATCGTCCGGCCACAAGAACCTCAAGGCCGATGCTCTGTCCCGTCTGCACCAGCCCGACCCATCACCCGAACATCCAGAACCAGTCCTGCCACCCAAAATATTCGCTTGCCCCATCATATGGAAGGTGGATGACCAGATCCGTGCTGCCACTCAATCTGAGCCTGCTCCGCCGGGAGTTCCAGAGGGGAAGCTGTACATACCAGCCACCTTCCGTCTCCCCCTTCTGGACTCTCTACACACGTCTCCGGGATCCGCCACCCGGCCACAACGCACTCTCTCGCTCCTTCGAACAAGTACTGGTGGCCCAACATGAACCAGGGCGTTGCCCGTTCGTCCGAGGCTGTGCCGTCTGTGCCATCACCTCGACCCCCCGTCACTTGCCCGAGGGAAAACTGGTCCCCCTGCCGATCCCACGCCGGCCCTGGTCCCATATCGGAGTTGACTTTGCCACAGACCTACCACCCTCCAACGGATCTACCACCATTCTCGTTGCGGTCGACCGGTTCTCTAAGGCCTGCAAATTGATCCCCACGAGGATTACCCACAGCCCTCGAAACTGCGGAAGCTCTCTTCCAACATGTCTTCCGGAACTTTGGCCTGCCCGAAGATATTGTCTCCGACCGAGGGCCTCAGTTCACTTCCAGGGTCTGGCGTAGTTTCTTCCGGCTACTGGGAGTCTCTGTCAGTCTGTCCTCCGGGTATCACCCACAGACCAACGGCCAAACGGAACGGAAAATCCAGGAGATTGGGCGCTACCTGCGCGCCTATTGCCATCGTCACCAGGACCACTGGAGCAAGTACCTACCCTGGGCCGAGTACGCCCAAAACTCACTGCGGCAAGAAACTACCGGTCTCACCCCATTTCAATGCTTGTTAGGATTTCAACCTCCGCTCTTCCCTGGACCGGAGAGCCTTCAAGTCCCGGCGGTTGACTTCTGGTTTCGAGAGAGCGAAGAGTGTGGGACACGGCGCATGTCCATCTCCAGCGGGCAGTGCGGAGGCACAAAAGACATGCAGATACCCATCGCGCCGCCACGCCCCTATACCGTCCGGCGACCGAGTCTGGCTCTCCACTCGGGATATTCGCCTCCGTCTGCCCTGCAAGCTAAGCCCTCGCTATGTCGGTCCCTTCCCTATAATAAGACGGATAAACGAAGTCACCCACGAGCTCCAGCTCCCAGCAACTTACCGCATTTCACCTACCTTCCATGTATCCCTATTAAAACCGTTCACTAATCCCGTTCTCCCTCCTTCCGCAGAGCACGGCACCTCCTCCTCCCGAGGCCGACCCCAGTGGGACCATCTACAGAGTCGAAGAAATCCTAGACTCCCGTCGACGGGCGGCCGACTCCAATACCTGGTGGATTGGGAGGATTCGGCCCGAAGAGATCATGGGTAAACCGAGAGGATGTACTGGACCCTCGCTTCTTTCCGACTTCCACCGGTCGTACCCGACCGCCCTGCCCCAAGAGGACGTGGTCGCCCTCGCCGTCGGTCCCGGGCGCCAGGAGACGCCCGTGGGGGAGGGGGTACTGTCACAGATCCGCCCACAGCGTCATCCACACCAACCACCTACACCCGTTCGCAATCACCGGAGTACTGATTACCACCTGTCATCACTTACCTGCTCGCTATATCAAGTCACTCACCACAATCCTGCGTTGGTTGGTATCAAGGTCGTAAGCCTGGCTCACTTCCCTACTCACCTCTTGGATTGCCTGGATCCTCCGTCCTGTAAGCCTCACCGACCGACCTATCACAAAAGTGTCACTTTGAGTTGGACGAAGTCACTGAGTTAAAGGACCCCTTTGTTTTAAGTTACGTTTTGTTTGAAATCCTTCGGGATCAGTTTATGTTTGTGGGAAGGAAATAAAAGAAGTGTGTTCCCACTAACCCTGTGTTTGCCTCTCCGTCCAAACCTGACAATTATCTTCTAAATGATGTACAAAAATATTGTTTATTACACGTGCACACTGCAGTTTTGTTGTCCACCACTTGAAACGCTCAAGCTTTTTAAAACAGGATGGATTCTGATTGGCTGTCAATGTTTTATTATTCAACAGCTCAAAAAAAAAAAAGTAAAAAGTTTAGTTGTGGTAAAAAAATAAAAACTAATTTTAGAACAACTTTTAAAACTAATGTTACATCTTTCCCATTATAGTTATCTTCCTTGGTGTGAAAACTTTTTAACGGTAACTTTTTTTGCATTTTCAAATTAAATTGTAAGTATTTACCTACAAATTTAAGTCTCAATGGAATTTTTTTTCTTCAGTTTTTCTGTCTTTTGAACAGGTATTGAGCATGTATTACTGCTTTAATCAGAAATTATGCAGTTACTGCACCTAAAAATGAAAATTCTGTCACGATTTACTCACTCTCATGTTGTTCCAAACCCATATGACTTTCTTTCTTTTTGTAATGTTCACATTTATGCATAGTGCCTCAAGACACACTGTGGCACATCAGTGATATGAAACATCATTGTTTTCTATATATCTTGTTACTGATCATGATGTAATGTGCTTGACTGTTTTGAATTAACTGCGAGCATGAATTAGATTTAAGAGCTTGTCTGCGCACAAATCTATGACTTGAGAAGACTCTGAATGTAATGCAGTTGTGATACTTTTTGGGGTTTTTTGAGATTAAATCACCACTTTCATTAAGAAAAAGAGCAGCTTGGACATTCTGCAAAACATCTGCTTTTATGTTCCACAGAGGAAAGTCACACATTAAACTGTTTTTAATTTGAGTAAAGTAATCCTTTAACAAAAGCTTTCCACTTCATATCCACCATCTTTATGAAAAAACATGACTACTGACTTAATAAAACTAAATGTGCTGAACTTTTCATAATGCAATACCCATGCAACAGTCACATCTGAGTAATGTATGTGAGAATGGAAAAAGTGCTCCAACTTTTTCGGCACGCGCTGAAAGTTTCGACACGTCCGTCTAGCCGAGAGACAGAAAAAAGGAAATGCATTGAAAACTGAATCTCCGAGACTTCCTCTGGTGCTGGAACGGGTTGCCACGACCACCCTGATGCCTGCTGTATTTGTCTCGTTTATCTAGACATGATGCAACACTGAGCTCAGAGTTAGAAACCCACCGATTGGCCGCTGCGCAACAGCCTTAAGGGATGAGGGGGGGGGGAGTAGCAATGCATCACCTCAACTGGTGGCAATAAATCTGGAGTCTTTCTTTGGGTGTGCTCCAGTCATGTAAAAGCCGTTTAAATCACCATCCTTCCTGTCATATTACTCACCCTTGACTGCCGTACGCTAAATTACATTTGGGCTTGAATTCCAGCCCTCTCACTGCGGGCGGCTTAACGCGTGAATGGGAATTGATCCGCTCTTTCAGGCCACATCAGGTTGATTTCTCCGTCTTACAGAACGGGGGGAGTGACCTTCCGCGCCAGGTTTCAGAAAGAGACGAGTCGAATCAAATTCCTTTTGCTTAATTCAGGCACAATGAAGGGATTGTGGTGGGCAGTGTTCGTGCACGTGTCGACTGAAGGACCGAGGGCCGATTAACCTCATCTCCACGCCTGCTGCGTCGCTCGCATTCATGCTCAAAGAGAGGTCAGAGGTCACATTCCAAGTCTGAATACTTGACCTCCTCAATTAATGCTCATATATTTAATTCGGTGAACAACACAAGCACTAGAACCTTTAGAAGCAGATGCAGTTGCATTTGTTGTTGTGATGTTTTCATGAATCAGTATTCTTTGCATAGAAATTGCTTTCTAATTGAAGAAAATATACTAAAGCAATATGAGATTCATGCATTTGGAAAACCTTTTTCATCCAAAACAAACTATTCAAAAAATGTATTTAGGACATACATACATACACATATAGATTTACACACACACATACATATTATATATACACATATATATAGTGCATTCCTTAGTAATGAAACACGCAGTGCTGATGTGGTAAAATACTACTGTTTTTTTTTTTTTTTTTGTATCATTGAGATATTATTATAGTTTTTATTCATAATTTGAATTGGATGTTATTTTTGTTTTCATTTTAATTTTAGTTAAAGTTTTGCAATTTACTTATATTTTTGCATTTTTTATTATTTTATTATTATTATTATTGTGCCTATATATTTTTTTACATTATTTTTTTATTTTAGTTTTAGTTATTTTAGGGCATCAAGTTAAACTAACTAAAAACTGAAAAATGCCTTGGCAAATAGATAACAAAAGTTTGTTGATTTAGTTAACTCAAGTTAAATGGGGTTGTTACACTGTTAGACATTTCAAAGGGTTTTTACAGTAACTTAAGTTACTGTAATTAAGATTTGCAGTAGCAAACTGTATTTGATTTATCAGTATACTACTGTAATTCATTCATTTTAATATAGATTTCATTAGATTTTATCATTTTTATATAGAATTCATTTTATTTTTAAACTCTACATAGGTACTACTGGCATTCAATTAAAACAGACACAATAATTACAAAATGTCAAATTCTTTATTTAAAACATTGCATGTATAACACTTAAAAATACAGACTTCCAATGCTGGAACAGTGCATCTTCACCATTTCTCCTGTCTTAGGACGTTTTGCAGTGCATTATGTTGTGTCCTCTGGATTTATCCTCACAAAGAATCTTTAGGCAACAGAAGTAGAAATAGTAGAAATAGCACACTTTTAAAAGGCAAACCTCATAAAGAATACACAAATCTCTCAAAACCATAGTTGTTCTCTTACCATGAATTATCAGTCTCAGGGTGGCTGGCCTGCTCATGTCTTTCTTGATGCTTCATTGCAGTTGCCTTTAAAACACGAATACAAAAAAATTCCATTAAAAACTATAACAAACTAATTCTAAAACTAGAAAGGCAGCTAGCCATAAAACTAGTTTAACCTAGCTAACATACGATTTTATTTTCTCAGGCTACTGGCCAACATTACTAACACCTGAACTAAATTGTGTCAATCCAAATGTAAGAAATTAGGAAAATAAAACGACCTCAGTATAATGGCGCCAAAGAGACCGTTACAGTAGTATACAGCAATTTTAAAAAATACAGTAAGTCACTGTATGTGGGGTCTGACCTCACAGAAAATTCCCATGATGCAAAGGGTATTACAGTTATTCACTGTAAAGGGAATTTGCAGTATTACACTGGGTGATATACAGTAAATAACTGTGGAAATTACAGAAATGTCTAACAGTGTAGGTGAGGTTGGAGTGCTTAAACTTCCTTAACCATGCTAAAAATCACAGTTCACAGTAATACTCTGGTCCAAGAGACATAATCACTTATATATAATGGTTTAGGTTCAGCAAAAGACAACATTTAAACAATTATTTTTTAAGGAAAAAGTTTATTAAGAGTATCAAAATGTTCTTCACACTGAAGAAAAAAAGTGGTTCTGTTCACTGAAAGGTTCAAGGAAGCCAAAATGCTGCTTCTATGGCATCACTGCAAAAAAAAAAAAAAAACCTTTTAGAATCTTTATTTTTAAGAGTGTTCTATAATCAAATGATTGACATAGAACATCAACATAGAATTCTCATTATCCGCAGTCACAGATGTGCATATATTGGTTACTTTCAATTGTAGCTCATCTAGTCTGAATTTACAACTGGATCATAAAGTAAATTTACAACAGTCCTACAGTTTTGCAACAGTTCTTGCACTGATGGTAAGTCCATGAATTTCCACTTCTGTGTCTCAAACCTACAACTTCACCAGCACAGAGCTTTAACCATTAAGCCACAGCACTCAATCGAATTTAATTTGAATGTGTATCAGTAGGCAAATCAGATTATTCATCATTCCAAGGAATCTGTAGGATGGCGGCCAGATACACAAACAGTGCAATCCACATTCCGGTATGTTGGTTTGTCTCTCAGTTTTCTTAAGGGGTCAGTCACTCTTCCTGACACACAAACCACAGAATCTAGCAGGAATCACTTAGCAGGCCACAGTTTAAACTCTGAAGGGACATAACATGGAAAATGGAAGTTTTCTTACTCTTCTGAACTGAAAAAGCTTGCTAATTTACAGTTCATTATCATTCATTTATAATTAAACTTACTAAAACTTGGCATGACAAGAATGGATAGTCATATTTTTGATGAAAATTCGCTCATTATACTTTACATATAGTTATAAAATAACTGTTTACACATCAACGGGGGTGTGGGAACAATCTGAAATGGATGAGGAACACATCATTTTGGCTTATGAGTATGAATTATGTAAGGAGACAGTCAGACCTGATTGGCTAAATGAAGTTGGTTATAACGTCAGTAATAATTGCTATTTTACTCTTAAGGGGTTGAACTCAGGGGTTGTGTAAAAATACTGCAAAAATGCCTTTTCTCTTTCCTAAGGCTCAAACTGAAAGTGTAAAATGGTTGAGTAAAACAAAATACTAAATTTCGGGAGGCAAAACTCACTTCATAAATGGACTTAAGGGGAAAAAAGTATCAAAATGCTATTAAAGAGCAGAATATGACCCCATTAACCACTGTGGGTCTGACAGAAGCTTCCTCGTACCAGAGCCGATAGGACATAAAGCCCCTGCGGAACAGCACAAGACTCATTATCTAGACAGATGAGCAATGGACATTACAAAGAACTGGAATCCACAGTGAAAGACTTTCCATTTATGTGCTGTTAATGGATGGCTGATCATTGTGGTATGTCGTGGTTTGGCCGACCCTCCGCTGGACTGTAACACCCTCGCTTCATTGTGGACGCTCTGCAAAATAAAAGGCTGCATGCAGACAATCACTGATATCTAAATCTGCACATTGTTCTACTGTAATAGCAGGGTATGCAAGGTTCGCCCCCAATATCTGGTGTTCATATGAGCTTTCAAGACATCATAAGTAATTAATGGTGTTTGCTAAAGCAAGCCTCACTGTTATTGTTGCTTATACTAGTACAAAGGCTTAGGGACCCGAACAAACCCCTGAACTCTTGCATTAAACTTTGGTGTGCAACTCGTTCCCTAAATCGTGCAGTGTGTTGAGGAGGGATGCTATACTTTTCTAGTAGGACAATAAAAATAGTTAAAAACAATGGCATGACAAGAATGCATAGCCAAAAGCATAAGCATAAAGCATAAGTCAAAATCATATAGTCATAGTTTTGATGAAAATTTCCTTTAGTCTGTGTTTTATCATGTCATAGTCATTAAAAGAATAATTAATCCAAAATTGAACATTTGCTAAAAATTTACTCATCCTCAGGCCATCCAAGATGTAGATGAGTTTGTTTCTTCTTGAGAACAGATTTGGAGAAATTCAGCATTACGTCACTTGCTTACCAATGGATCCTCTGCAGTAAATGGGTGCCGTCAGAATGAGAGTCCAAACAGCTGATAAAAACATCACAATAATCCACATCACTCTAGTTCATCAATTAAAGTCTTGTGATATGAAAAGCTGCATGTTTGTAAGAAATAGATCCATTATTATGATGTTTTTAACTTTAAACTGTTGCTTCTGGCCAAAATATGAGTCCATAATCCAGAATAACGCTTCCTCCAGTGAAAAGTCCATCCTCTATTGTCCTCTCACATCAAAATCCACTGACATATTTGTTTAGAACTGTTTTAGCTTGTAAACGGTGCTTGATCTGTGCATATTGACTGGAAGGGTGTGGATTATTGTGATGTTTTCATCAGCTGTTTGAACTCTGATTCTGACGGCACCCATTCACTGCAGAGGATCCATTGGTGAGCAAGTGATGTGATGCTAAATTTCTCCAAATCTGTTCTGATGAAGAATCAAACTCTTCTACATCTTGGATGACTTAAGTGTGAGTAAATTTTTAGCTAATTTTCATTTTTGGATGAACTATTCTTTCAAATGTTGTCACTTTTTCACTTACTAAAATGGCATATTCAAATAAGAAGAAGAAAAAAAAAAAAGTTGACAAAAGTCTTTTTACCTATAATCATTATGTGCAAAATTAAAATAAAAAAATAAATAAAAAAAGACAATTTTTTTGACCATATCGATTTTGATATTTAATATATACAAATTCATTCATTTAAAAATGCGTCAAACTACTTTTTAGTAGTTATATCAGTATTAGCTTTTATTTGCTTGATGACAAAATTAAAACTAGAAATGCAACCACACAAAAACGTGCATAGTAATATCCCAGAACACTTATTCAGAAAATGTAAAACTCCCGTACAGCATGTTTTATATGTAAAGTTGTGAGCACGTACCTCATTCCTGTCTTTCAAAGCCTTGTCTGCTTTGCATATCTGAACACAAACACAGACAAACATTCTCCCTCATTTACCATCAACTTCCTCCAAACCTTTCTGGGTCAACAGACTCTGTTTATGATACTTTCAAAAGAGGCCTTGTGAATTTCAATGGAATTTGATCTGAGAGCATGCATACATCTGCTCACATGGCTTTATTAGATTTACTCACTGTTTGACAACACACTCTCACAATTTATTCCCAACAGCACTTGCAAATCGTACAAGGATGCGTGCCATACAGAGCAGGCCTAAACTGCGTTATAGAAGTGCACCTAATTAAGGTCTCGTTCTAGAGGACTGGGTTGATTTACTGCAGCTTCTCGAAACTAAAAGCATTCGGTTCATATGCGTGAGTGAGAGAGAGATGTATGGAAAAGTAGACAGGTGTAACTTCCTGTTTTCAGTGGTTGAGCCGAGTTCATAACTCAAAACTCAAATGATCCACTCAAAACATAATTTAGATGAACTTTCAAAGAGGATTAGATAAGATGCCGTTTATATTCCTACCGCATTGCAGTCGATGTCGATGGGATTGCATAAACATGTTTCTCCAGGGGATCATCATCCAAACCAGCTAATGGAAAGTTCTGAGAGACATTTCAATTATAAATTACTGGAAACTTCAGTCACGTTTTTTTTGTTTATTGTACACGGGTCATTTGGGATGCTAGAGTCGCTGGCCCTCTTGTGTAGTTGTAGTCTTGAAGAGGCCATATGCTAATATCTGAATATTATTAACATACATTTGTGTACATTGACATTGAAAACAACAAACTGCACCGGACATGGTACTTTCATAAAACTCGCCATACTTTTAGTATGTGTGTTTTGATTTTAACCTCTGTAGTCATTTAATGACATTAAAGTGAATCAAAGTGAATAAGTAACTGTCCAAGTACATGCAGACAAAGTGTTTATTATTTCACATTTCATACAAAAGGGTAATTTAAAATGCTTTATACAGCCATACCGTCATTTTGAAAAGAAAAAAAAAAGAAGAAGAAACAATAAAGGGTCAGTGAAGGTCCCATAACTTAAGCATTAGATGCACAAAAAGGCAGCTGTTTTGTAGTTATTGCCATCAGTTCTGTTCAAAACGCTAATGTTTAACATAAGTATAACCTAGCAGGAAAAATGACTTAAATGATATAAACTTCTGTATTCTGTTTTCCTTACAGAATGACAATTATTCATGCTGAAAGAAAAAATGGTAACACTTTACCATAAGGTTCATTAGTTAACTACATTAGTTAACATGAACTAAGAATGAACAATACTTCTACAGCATTTATTAATCTTAGCTAATGTTCATTTCAGCATTTACTAATGCATTATTAAAATCACGAGTTGTTCTTGTTAACATTAGTTAATGCTCTGTGAACTAACATGAACAACTCTATTTTTATTAACTAATATTAACAAAGATTAATAAATACTGTAATAAATGTATCGTTCATGTTAGTTAATACATTAACTAATGTTAACAAATGACAAAAAAAAAAATCACATTCAATTTTAGAAAGGTTAAGAAAATTAAATTAGCTTAACCTATTTATTTTTTCTTACACAATTAAATATATTCATTATATATTTTAAATTAACCTAATCATTCAATCTTATGTATTTACTTATTTATTGCGTGATTTAAAATGGCAAAAAGGTACAATTAATACATGTAAGACTGGAGACAATTAAATGAACTTTACCATTCAGTGTTGTTATTTTTGTATTTATTTATTTATTTATTTATTGCACATATCTTAAAATACAGACAACAAAACTAGCAAGAGTACTGTTAATATACATAAAAACTGATAAAAATTAATCAGAGGTTAATCATTTAGACTGATTATTGATTGATTGCACAATTTAAAAATATAAACCAAAAAAACGGCAAAAGAAAATACAATTAATATGTAAAAATTGTGTGTTGCAATAACTACAATACAACACTTGGCCTGCCTCTGCTAAACCTGCAACCCTACTAGGGCCTACCCATTAATAATGAAAAAAAAAGTAAAATAAAACACTAATATTTTAAATCAAATTATAGAAAAAACAGGGTTTTAAACTATATTCTGACAAGTCCCAAACTGCGGTGTTGCAAAAGTTTGCAAGCCTCATATAATATAGATGCAACAAAACAGCTCATATAATATTTAGCTTGACCTCCCAAGATAGACGATCAACATTTTCTGAAGGTTAAGCACCTCCATTCACTGATCCTTGACTGAAAAAGTGCCAGAGAAAGAAACAAAGAAGAAAAATAAACCTCCATCTCCATGCACGCTGATTCACAACGTTCCATTACTGTTGTGTCAAATCTTTCTCTTTCAGCTCTAAATGGATCTCAGCTCTGGTCTGTGTGTGTCTCGTGGACCATTGTGTTGCCGTGTTTGTGGAACTGAAGGGAACAGAACAAGCAGTCTGTCATTTACTCATGACTCATCGAGGTTGATGCCTCCGCTACATCGGCTCCCGAGGATGCACAGCAAGCAAACCAGGCAATCAATCATATTTTAATACAAAACAGCCCCATTTTCAACGAGACACATCGCTATCAGAGAGAAGACCTAATTAGATAGGTGCAGAAACAGCATAATCCTGCAGAGAACGATCATTACCAACACGGCGAAAAGCGTTAACCCAATGATGGATGGCGGCTGATATCCGAGCCGTTCGGAGAGTAATTGCTACAACGCCAGCAGAGCAGACGCGTACCAAAGTGCGGCAACTAGAAAAGAAAGTCATTATGATATACTTTTTAGAGAAGTTGTTGAATATCCTCGGGTAACACGGCTAAATCTGAACTGACAACACTTCCTGTGCTCCGCTTCAGAAATTAGGCTGCATCAATATCGGGCTTGTAAATCCTGTTTAGCATACCGGTGGCAGGTTTTGCATATGGGCTGCATTACTGTCGCCTTACTGAATGGTATTATCGTGATTGACCGTGAGGTAGGGGAACAAAAGGGTGACCCGCATGCCGAGCTGTGGTTATCATTTCTCTTTATCTATGTGTGCCGGTATCAGCGAGTAGTATGAGCAATCACACGTCTAGTAGGCCTAATGGGGGTGAAAAACGCTTAGCGCATGGCATGGTTATTATGGTAAAAGGAATAGTTAACCCAAAAATTTACTCCACCTCAGGCCATCCAAGATGTAAATGAGTTTGTTTCTCATCTGAACAGATTTGGAGAAATTGAGCATTACATCACTTGCTCAGCAATGGATCCTCTGCAGTGAATGGGTGCCGTCAGAATGAGAGTCCAAACAACTGATAAAAACATCACAATAATCAACAAATAAGAAATATATCCATCATTAATGCATTTCAGCTTTAAACCGTTGCTCCAGCCAAAATATAGATCCTGCATACATTGCTTTTGTCCACTGAAAATGTAATCTTGTCTGAATCAGGAGAGAAATATGCACAGATCAAGCACTGTTTACAAGCAAAAACAGTACAAAACAGAGGGTGGACTTTTTCACTGGAGGAAGCGTTATTGTGGATTATGGACTATATTTTGGCCAAAAGCTACGGTTTAAAGTTAAAAACATCGTGATGCAGCTTTTTCGCGGATTCCAACTGGAACGTTTTGGTGTGACTCATCAGAAGCCTGGACATGAAGGAAATTAATAAAACAAATTTTAGCTAAACACTATGTTATGACCCCTTTAGTTTACATCATTTATAACAAAGAAAAATCAACGATACTTACAAAGCATGCTTTGAAGAACTTCATGAAGTTCTTCAAAGGAGGGTGATCAGGTATTACAGGAATCCCTCTTATGGCAACACACTTCATGTCAGTGAGGTCAGAGGTCTGAGGTGGCAGAGACAACAATGTATCAATGAAAAATGAAAATCACATTTCCATCGATTATTGCTTTTTTCCATATTACAGGAAAAGTTCACCCAAAATGAAAATTTGCTGTTAATTTACTCACCCTCAGGCCATTTAAAATGTAGGTGACTGAATCCATGGTCCTTGGTGATTCATAAAATGGAAGTGAAGGGGTTCCATCACTTTGAGAGTAAAAAACAAAAAGAAGCAGATACAGAAAAGACAAAATTAATACCCCTGGCTCTTGACGATATACTGAGATCTTATGAAGCAAAACAATGAGCACATTGACTGTACATTGACATCATTACCTGTAATCCATAGCCTTAACATAAATAAAATGTTTAGTCTAATATGTTTTAACAAGTATCCCCTTTTGCCACAAGCAAATTGACAGCACTTACATTTCCATCTTTTCATTCCCATCATCTTATTTTAGCTCAGCACAGCTCTTCTTGGAATCTGTGGAGTGACAACAAAGCACATTAGACTTTTTTTTTTAACAAGCTGATAAAGCAAAGTGTCATTAAGATGTGACCTGTTGAGTTATCCATAAACTGCTTCAAAAAATTGCAGTAAAGTTATCCCGCATGACATGGAAAATGCATAGACTTCAAAATAGAAAAGACTTGGTATTAAATGAAATGTATTCAGTAGCTAACTAACACAATGTGGACGAGAGATTGCATTTCTTGGGCTAATATCCGCACATGCACAAAGTTTTTCAATGTAAGCTTGTTTGTGTAATAGCTACTCGCAAAAGTAAAAAAAGGAAGAAAAAAAAAAAAAAAAAAAGTCGATCCGTAAAAGACCGTGGCGAAATGTTTGCAATCGACATTCATGCAGTCTTAAATTATACATTTTTTTTATTAGCAAACTGTTATACCTTTCATTTATTAATAATGGTTTCAGAGTAAAAGGTAAAGAAAGAAAGAAAGTGTTTCAACTCACCAGCAAATACTGACAGAAATGCGCATCCTCGGGGCGTCAGTTCAAACAGCCAATCAGCTTCTTTGTGTCGCGTTCCTGGCAACAGACTCAAATAAGCTTAGTTGAGTTGATTCAACTTAAAACATTCAATAGAGTGAGGAAACTCATGTAAATCGTACACCTAACTCAAAAAATTCAGTGCTACATACAAAATTGTATTTTTTGTGTTTAGTGTACTTAATTAATTTGGGTTAATACAATTTCAGGGATAACAGTTGTGATGTTTTTATCAGCTATTTGTGACCCTGGACGACAAAACCAGTCTTAAGTGTCAATTTTTCGAAATTGAGATTTATACATCATCTGAAAGTTGAATAAATAAGCTTTCCATTGATGTATGGTTTGTTAGGATCGGACAATATTTGGCTGAGATATAACTATTTGAAAATCTGGAATCTGATTTTCAAAATGCAAAAAAATCTAAATATTGAGAAAATCACCTTTAAATTTGTCCAAATGAAGTTCTTAGCAATGCATATTACTAAACAAAAATAAAGTTGAGATACATTTACGGTAAGAAATTTACAAAATATCTTCATGGAACATGATCTTTATTTAATATCCTAATGATTTTTGGCATAAAAGTAAAATCGATCATTTTGACCCATACAATGTATTTTTGGCTATTGCTACAAATATACCCCAGCGACTTAAGACTGATTTTGTGGTCCAGGGTCACATTTGTATTCTCATTCTGATGGCACCCATTCACTAGTGACTAGAGGATCCATTGGTGAGCAATTGATGAAATGATAAATTTGCCAAAATCTTTTCCAAAGAAGACACAAACTCATATACTTCTTGAATGGCCAGAGGGTGAGTATATTCTCAGCATATTTTCATTTCTGGGTGAACTATTCCTTTAACCAAAATAACTCAAACCATTTTTCACCTATTACTAGACACGTGATTTTTTTCTTTTCTTTAGCAAAAACTAAAATTAAAACTAAAACCATTAAAGAATATTTTTTTATGACTTTAAAAAAAAATGCTAACTAAATTAAAATAATTTAAAAAGAACGAGTTGCCATGGCAACATTTCTCATTTTAATTTAGTTTAGCTTGATGTAGTAGAAAAAAAATGAATCTCAAATAAAATAACTTTAACTAAAGTTGTAGCAGAAAAAGAAAACTAAATTAATAAAGTTATTAATAAAAACTATAATGACAATAAAATAACACTGGTTCACAGTCTCTAGGGACATGCCAACATGGTTGAAGTACGTGCAAAGTGCATGTATGTGTTTGTTTGTGTGTGAGCCGTCACATGAGGGAATGGACATCACAGCGGAAGGACAATCACACACACATATGCCGTGACAGATTGTTGCCATGGAAGCATCACTGCCCCTTAGATCATTTTCAGCCTCTCAGTCAGAAACAGACGGGAGAGGAAGAGGTAGTAAAAGCAGGAAGAGCCCTCGGCTGACAGCGCCCAGCTGTGCTCATTAATGTACGAGCGACGCTTCTGAAGAGCGCATCCAGGTATCGTTTAACTCGTTTTCACATCATGGACGTCCCCGCAGGGAAGACGAAACACAAATGAGGTCTCTTTAAAAGGAACAATTGACCCGAAAATGTCATTTCTGGCATTATTTACTCACCCTTCTGTCATTCCAAACCTGTGTAGTTGCTTTTTATGCCTAAAAACACGATGTTGTTCTTTTCTAAACAATGACCATTTATAGTGAAGCTTAAGAAGGCCAATAAAGCACCATAAAAGTATCATAGTCCATGCGGCTTATGCACTATATTACAAGACTTCTAAAGTCATGTGATAGAGAAACGGGATGAAATTTAAGTCATTATTCACTGTAGCATAAGGGTTTATAACAAAATTTTCAGTTTGGTTGAGATGAACATTTTCATCTCAATTGTTTCTGCTGGACTGTAAAAATGTTCAATTCAAAGCAAACTGAGAGACTTTTAAATGAATTCTCCAGCTTCCCGGATGTTTCTACTGAGGAAAAGACCCCAGAGCTTCAGAGATCTCAACAAAGTCTCGGCCTCTGCTCAGATCTGCTGCCCCTAGACACCAAGGCATGTAGACCTCAACATGAACATTTCTTAACAAATACATTCAAAATGATCTTAGCTGTGCCATCAACATTCATTGTATAACTCTATAATCTTACTCTGTATCAACAACTGTCTGATTTGTTCTACATTTACATTATGCATTTTAAGATTTTTTTCTAATTCAATGTACATTTCTGTTAAAAGGATTTTTTTTTCTGAATGAATTTAATGCTTTTATTCAGCAAGGATGCATTAAATTAATCAAAAGTGACAGTAAATACATTTATAATGAAAATTATAACGATTAAAGCAAAATTACAAAACAAAATGATCACATTTTTAACAAAAATATGAAACAGCACACTAATAATAATCACAAATGTTTCTTAAGCAGCAAATCAGCATATCAGAATGATTTCTGAAGGATCATGTGACACTGAAGACTGAAGTAATGATGCTGAAAATTCAGCATCGTATCACAGGAATAAATTATATTTTAAAACATATTTAAATTGAGATCAGTTATTTTAAATTGTAATAATATTACTGATTATTTTCTGATCAAATAAATGAAGCGTTTGTAAGCATAATAGATTCAATCTCTAAGTCTTACCACCGGCCCTAAACTTTTAGCATGCTGTATATATTCATAGTTCATACATTCTATGAGAAACGAACCCATGACCTGAGTGTTGCTAGCTAACATCTGTACTAATTAATTCTACTAATGATCTTAGGAGAAACATCAAAACACACTTAAGTGCAGCATAACATGAGAACTCAATTAAGTCTCATGAGCAAAGCAAGAGCCATCTGGGTGCCTGTTCTCATGCTCACACACATAAACACACACAAAGATGGCCATCTTAGTGCATTGAATTTGCACCTATTTGCACATTTGAAATGACTGAGCTGACTTACTCAGAAATGTAAAGGAAATCATGAAATCTGTAGGTTTCAGAGCTGTTGACACAACTACAGGTATGACTCAGCCAGTATGCTGCAGATGTGGTCGAGAGCAACTTCAAACGGACTAGAAAATGCTCTCTCCACAGTAACACAGACGAGGTAAACAGTCTCAGCTGGGGTTATTGATGCCTAATTGACTTCAGTACATCTACAATTCCATTTGCTTGGTTAAGCGTTCATAAGCAGTTTGAAGGCATTAGTGAAATTCACCAATGTTGAGGGATGTTCGACTGTTCTTTATGCAACTGCATAAGTGGCGCATCTGTTGCATACAGAAATGAAAACAAATATGAGGTGGATGTTGAGATTATTCTAATCCTTGTTTGCAAGTGACTGATTTATGTATCTGCTAATGCAGGCATCTCGGACGGAGGCTGTAGCCAACGACATTGAATAGCTTTTTCAACATGAGGTTATGTAATTTAACTTATATCAATATTTATCATTATTTACCTGCCACAGAAATAATAAGGATCTTAAGTGTATTTTTTAAATGCAGTGTATAAAATGACAAATCCGTTCAAAGCTATTTTTTAGCATACTCTTGGGAAGTGCAGGAACCCTCGAAGTAAGCATTATAAAATATTGTATCATTGCTCATGGGAATAGAGAAATGCAAAGAGAAATGTGTGCATGCATAGAGATTCACAAGATGACGTCAATGCAACGCTGATTGACTGAGGGCAGCACAACACCACACACAGGACCGAATTCTTCACTAGTGACTAACTGAGATATGACGTCAAAGACAGGAAAGACAATTGAACAGGGAAAAATAAGAGCCTGCAAAAAATAAATTAAAAATAATATTGAAAAAATTGCTCCTTGATAAAACATGTAATATTATATAATGAAAGATAGTGATGTATATGTACATGGCAAAATACAGTATATAGCCTATAGATAGATAGAATCAAACTACATTCCAGCAAAAAAAAAACAACAACAACATACTCCTAATGTTAGCATATGGTTCTCATTTTGCTATTTTTGGGGGGAGCCAAACGACAACAATCGAGTTTAGTAACCAAAAACTAACCTTGAAGGTTGCAAAAAGGGTTTTTATACACAGTATTTTCTAATGGCTATTTTAGGGTTTATTTTACAACTAAAAACTAACATTTTCAGAATGATTGGGGAACTAAAAATGGCTTTTTAAAAAGCCATTAAAGATGCTTTTTGGTGCAGTTACAATTCACCAACACGGGCTAAAATATTATCCAGCTAAACTGCAAATCCTGTCTGTAAATAGCAAAAACGAAAAACAATAAATTAATAAATATACCAAAAAAGTATAAAATTATACTACTACTACTAATATGTAATATTTAATTTGATATTATTAAATATGACTTTTTATAAAAATTAATAAATGTTATAAGAATAAATACTATTTTATTTACATGACTGAATCAAAAATAAATAGTGCTGAACAGTTTTTAAATACTACAAAAAAAAAGAGAAGACATAAATGCTATATGGAGATTTTATTTTATATTATTTTATTTTATTTTGATCAGTGAAATTACCCGTACGCTAAAATGAGCAACTTAGCAGTAAATATCCGCAATAAAATTGTGTGTGCCAAAAAATGCATCGTAAAACAGCAAAGAAATGCTTTGTCATATATAAGTTGTGGCAAAGAGTACATTGATGTGGACAAACTTTTTTTTTTTTCATGTCATGATAATGAACAATATAGTTGTTAGATAGAGTTATCTAAAAATAAAGTAAAATATAGTTCACAGCTTTAGGTTTGTCCTGTTAACAGCAACCATGCAACAAAAATAATGCACATTCAGGTAGTTCCCCTTCACGAGAAAATACCAGTGCCGTAAAACAAAGCCTGACGTTACGAAATCTCACCCCAATCGGTTTCTGTTTACAACCCTAAAATATGAACATAGAGCTGAGACAATGGAGCCTCCGGCTCGCAAATGTCCAGCAATTTGTGGTTATGTAAGACAAGCAGACTGAAAGCACCAGCCCGGAGGCCAGTGTTTGCATTTCCTGTAATCTGAGTATCCGTTCACTCAAGCATGATGTAAATGGATGCCAGTCTTTACTGTGGCCAGCCTTGGCAGCGTTAGCAGCTATACGCCCTGCAGAGCCTGCATGTTCCACCAGGTGAACACGCTTGTATTTTAGTGCATTCTTCTGGTGCTATGCATTTAGAGAACAACTGCACAATACAGGGACTCGCTTGCATAGGACGCTCTGAGAATAATGTAGGTAGCGAGGTAAAGCAGGGCCGCTCACTGCTGTGTGGAAGATTGTCTTTCATTGCATCATACTGTTTGGAGGACAGAGCTACAATGTCATCAAGATATGGCTGCAAGCCAAGAAACAAAGCTCCCCTAAATATCTATCTAGGTTGCCTGATGTGCCGGCACCCCTACCTGTTTATAAGGACGCCATTGTTTTACCATAATTAGGTTGTGCATCAAATCGTCTCTAAAGACTGGAGGAAGTTAATAAAATCTACTGACTTTGGCAAACAGTGATATTATGATCTGTACACAAAAGAGAAGCTATAAAACACAAGCTGTAAAAAAAGAGTCAATATTAATTTCATGCTGTCTTGACATTGTAAAACCAGTATGGTCATTTTAACAATAAATGCACCAAAAACACAGACTTTTAATATTCTCTGCATTTTGAGATGGTTTTGTTTTTGTCTAAGTTTTCTCGGAAATCCATGCTTTAAACACAAGGTCATGCACTATTTAGAACTGAAGTGAGTATGTATTGCAGTTCAATTCCAGAATTTGATTTACATTTGAATTCACATAGCAAATGCAGAACCAAAATTTCAATTTTAATAGAAGTAGAGTTACAGTAAAATGACTTCAAATAATTTCAATAACTGTACATTTTAACTAGAAACACAGCTCATCTCGACAAACTTTTTATGTTGGCTTGAACTGTGTATTTTGGCTTGTTTTAAAAGCTTTAAGTTTATATTAATATGATATATATATATATACAGTATATATATACTGTATATATATATATATATATATATATATTATATTATATTATATTATATTATATTATATATATTTTTAACTATTTATTTTACTACTATAAATGCTACTTTTGGTATATACTATACTTAGTATAAATATATAATATTTATATATACTTTTGTCAACTGTGGTGGAAAAACGTAATTTCCCAGAAGGCATGACCTGTGTTGAATTTCTTTAAATTGCAATAATTCCTCATGCTGTCATTCCAGTTCACATTTAAGTTCCTATTAACTTCCTGTTATGCTGGATACACACTAAAAGATTTTTAAAATCTTATAAAATCTTCAAAATGTGAGAGACCACAAACATGAGGACAAAAAATCCTAGATTTTACCGTTTTGCTCCTATAGTGTGTGGTGTCCTCGGGGTTCCCCCCACACATCAGGATTTCTGATCGTAAATAGATTCGCGATTGGGGTGTCTCCGACATTCTTCCGAGCAGATTCAGTCACTCTTAACACACCTCACACCACAGGAAAATCTGATAAGATAATATTTAGAACCACTAAGATAATCGGGACATTGATTGTCGTAAGGGGAGAAATCGGCCCAAAATCAGCCCGATTAGGTGTGGCCAATTTGATTTAAATTCACACTCATGAACTGCAAACCAGTTCTTAAATTCTGAATTCTACACAACCCGGTCTACAAAACGCTCAGACTGTATGTCACAGTCTTCCAGCCTCATTCAAGCACTGCTGCAGATGACAGGCATGGCTGTGCCAGGAACCCGCTGTGGCACACTGCTGATGTGTTTCCTGTATGGCACTGGCCTCTGGACACAGAAATGGCTTTCTCATTTTGTCCTTGACTACAGATTATGGGGAAACAAGTGCCAGGCCGCAGCATGAAACGCCTAGAGCAACAAAGACACTGCAGGAGACATTTGGAGAAAGCATGTCAATACTGCATGAGCATGTGCATGTCTGATCTCTCAAAACATATATGTACCAAAAAGATCTCCTCCAACCTCCTCATTTCTGCAATCTCACTGATTTTAAAGCAACACTGCAAGATATTTTGAGCATAAAATCTATGGCCCTCTGCTATCAATTACAGCAGACAGTAACAGAGAGCATAAACAAACAGGAAACATGTTTACAGTAAAACATTCGTAATGGTAAAGTTTGCAGCACAGGAAATAAACAATTAAAATATGCAACTTTTGAAAGCACAGACAAACCACATTAAACATGTTAGCATGAAACTGATGATGGAATCACTTACCATGCAAAGTTAAATCCAGTCTTTTAGCTAAGTTACGTTTGCTTGTCACCTGTACGGGTAACGGAAAGGGACATAAAAGGATATTTAACAGTGAAGTAGGCCTAATGTTTACATGAAGCAGACTCCGCCCACAGGAAGTTCATCTGCCTAAAAAAGTGCTTTAGGAAACTGCAGAGCTCAATTATGTGCTTTGAGGAAATTATGAGCCTCACATGTATGATTTTAAAACCTCTGACCTGCCAGCCAGCTAGGTTAAGTGTATTTAGTGTAAACAGGTTTTCCATTCATTCATAGATGTTTCCTCAACTATAACTTTACCATTCACTCTGTGATGAAAATGATGGTGGTGGAAATTTTATTTTATTATTATTATTATTAATTTAGATTTTAAACATTTTGTATAAAATGCTTAGCAAGCATTTTATGTATCCTAAATACGTAAATTTATATTTTTTTAAATTAAATTATTATTATTATTAACAATAATATACAAATTATCTTGTATTTTTGGGAACAGTCATACTTTGTGAGAAAATGTAAAGTATGTAAATCACTTTCAAACAGTTTAATATTGAAATTTAGTTTACTTTATTATTTCACTCTTTAGATTACCATAATCAATATACATATATATATATATATATATATATATATATATATATATATATATATAACATTTTAGTATTTTCCTATTTTAAGATAAATGAAACCATAAAAGCTACATAAAACTCAATAAAACCAAAAATGATGAAGGCATAGAAAAAATGTTATATAACAAAAAGAAAAAAAGTTGAAATCTGTTAGTTTCAACACAAAAAAATAAAAGCCTCAGGGACATAAAAGTGCCTGTATTTGTCTGCGGTAATTGACAGCAGGCCACACATGTTGCATGTAGCCATTAAGTTGAAAATAACCCTTACATTTCCTTGAATTGGGATGGTTTCCATTATTTCGTTGAACTCCTGAGTTGTAAAACATGAAGACAACATCCAAGTATGATGTAGTAGTTTAGTCTGCACCGGTCTGACTAACCACACTGAGATCATAATGAAATAGTAGCTCTCTATGGGGTGTGTCCCTCTGAAATCCACTGCACACTGTGATCTGCGAGACAAAATGTTTTTTTTGTCATTTTAGTTGATGAGTTACTGTCAATACATATTTGCATTGACACTTCTTAAAGAATAATGCACCCAAAAATGTAATGTTGTGATCATTTACTGACCTTCTATGTAGCAGCTATTATTAGTTTCTGTGGAAACATTTTGAAAAAATGGCTATGCAGCTCCTGCTCCTCTCCTATTCATTTAAAGAGTTTTTTTTGTATCATCTGACTATCTGGATTTTTTAATTATCCCAGCTGCACCCTAAAGGCATCTTGGGTTCACCACTTAAATAATCTCCACACGTTCAAACTTGACTCACATGCTCCAAATAGCCTCTTTTCAGTGAGATATCGACTGAAGATTGCTTGTTGCATTGCTGTAAATAACAATTAGAGACATTTGTGCTTACACAACAGGATTGCTGTCATGCTGTGCGCTTGCATCCGAGCGCTAAACCTATCAGTCGACATCGCAGCCGATGGGGATTCCTGTTTGGACGTGTGATATAGGTCACCGGCAAAGCCGAGTGGAGCACTAGCCACTCAGTATAGTTCGGTACGTGTCGTTTTGTCCATGACCCACTTGCAGATCGAAGGAACACAGTGTTCCCCTATCGCTCCAGTTGCTATGGTAACACGGCGGGAGAGAGACGCAGGCCGTGGACATCATTTATGCTGTCAGGCAGGGATGTGAGCAATAGGAGAGTGACAGAGGAATAGAGACGACAAACACACAGAGATCAATACATCTACATGGGAGTAGATTTATGAAATCCCTAGAGGGCAATCCAGAACTCCCATTCATAAAAAAAAAAAAAAAGAGAAAGGGAAAACCACAGTCGCACATGCCAATTAGTGTTTCAACCAAAAGAGACTTTTCTGCCAGTGGAGAGAAGTAAAAGCAACCACACATATAAATTAAGGCTTTTCCACTCATCTGAATGGGGCAGAGCATTTAGGACCAAGATCCAAGCACCAGGACGTCAGAGCGCTTAACCCTGTAAAGTCTGACATAGGAAATAACAGTCAGAAAATTCACTTATTTGAAATGGAATGAATTATTAAACCTTTAGACAAAATATTACAATTTGCAAGTGTTTTTGTTGAATATCATATACACATACACCAGGCCTTTATGGTTCATATGCATAGCTATTCCAATAACTTGTAATGTACATATAAAAGAGAAACTTTAGGATGTATTCATGTATGGCAGATCTTTAAAACCTCTGAAAGAGTAAACTGAAATTGCTTGTATTACAGTCATTAAACTTGTATAGCTGAGTTTTATGGAATTACAAAGTGCCCACAAATGTTTGAACCACACTTCTGGTATGGGTAAATGCCTTATGCATCGAAAATAATTTTTTTCGGGGTTTGTTGGCATATGAAGGAAAAAATGCCAAATCACTTTTAACTATGTTACCAGGATGGCTGAGCGGTTAAGGTGTTGTATTTAAGAGCCACTGGGCAAGTTTCCTTGTGGGTTTAAACCTCACCTCTGGTCAAGGTAAACATTTAAAAAGCAGTCATAAGGGTGTATTTGTAGGAGGCAAATACTCAAAGCATGAAACATACTGCATGATTTTCGGAAAAACTACAACTGCTAAAGTGTGATTCATCATGCTCGTTTTGTTTACCACTAGCGCATGCTGAAGACGTTTTATTCTTCTATAGTAATGTGCGTCATAGCGTACAAGTCAATAGATGTCATCATCATACAGTCTACATGCATGTCGCACCTGAGTTTATTAGAGCCATGCTGCACAGTGTGATCTGCAATGATCTTACAGGATTGCTAAAATCGTGCATTGTGTAGAAGGCTTAAAAGAAATACATGACAAAGACTGATTTGCTTATAACAAATGTGGATAGATGAAAATCATAGTAATTATAAAAATCCAAAATAATCACCTAACATTTGACCAGGTCGAATGGTAAAGGCGTTGGACTTAAGATCCAATGGACAAATGAGTTTGTGCATCTGAACCCACTCCTGGTAGGGCTAATCTTTAAAAAACCTAAAAGACATACATGACAAAGATTGATTTGCCTATAACAAATGTTAAAAGATAAATTCAAGCATAAAAATCACAGTAATAATCACTTAACATGTAACCAGGATGGCCAAGTGGTAAAGGCATTGGACTTAAAGGGGTCATCAGATGCGAAATGCACTTTTACATGTTGTTTGAACATAAATGTGTGTTGGCAGTGTTTGTACACAACCACCCTATAATTTATAATCTCCTAAAATCATTACCCCTTTCTCAAATCAAGCCGTTCTCAGATTCCTGCCAGTGTGAGGTCAGACCCAGGCCTCCCCCATGATTGTAGACTGACAGTGGTGTTTTACCTTAGATCCGCCCTGAGTGAGCTGTCATCAGTCCGTCATTGTTTCACCGCCGGAGCAGATGTAGACAAGAATGGCTCCTAAGCGATTATAGTGTTTTGTTGTTGGATGTAATAATGGACATAGCAGTTGTCATTTACTCCTGACATCTGATAACCTGAAGACACAGTGGATTATGTTTGTTTTTGAAGGGAATGCGCCGACGATCTGCCTAAATGTGTCTATCCTCGCACTAATCATTCGTGATCTAGCTTCACCTACAGTAGTTACGTAAGGTTTTTTTAATGAATCTTTGCAAATCGCCTTTCCTAATAATGAGCTAGTTAGCAAGTTTCACGATGAATGTGGCTAAAGTAAACAGTCTCTCAGAAAACGGCGCGTATAACAAATGCAGATAGATAAATTCAAACATAAAAATCGCAATAATAACCACATAACATGACCTGGATGGCCGAGTGGATTTGCCTATAACAAATGCTGACAGATAAATTCAAGCATAAAAAGCACAGTAATGACCAGGATGACTGAGTGTTTAATGCGTTGGACTTAAAGTCCTATGGACAAATGTCTTCATGGGTTCATACCTGGCTCCTGGTATGATCTCTAAAACACATTCATGACAAAGATTGATTTGCATAAAACAAATGCTGATAGATAAATTTAAGCATAAAAATCGCAGTAATAACCGCATAACATGACCTGGATGGCCGAGTGGTTAAGGCATTGGAGTTAAGGTCCAATGGACAAATGTCCTCGTGGCTTCAAACCCCACTCCTTGTAGGGCTAGTCTTCAAGAAATCTGACAGAAAAACTAATGATTTACCTTTAAAGGAAGGACAGAAAAATGCAAGCATTAAAATCAAAGTAATAACCTCTGAACATACGTCCAGGATGGCCGAGAGGTTAAGGTGTTGGACTTAAGAGCCAACTGACAAATGTGCCTGTACACAACCATCATAAAATGATAAAAATCCATCCAGTGTTTTTTTTTTAATCTCTTTATTTGTTTTACCCTGTCTCAAATCAAGCCGTTCGACCGTGTGACGCCACACGGTCGGACGCCCCTCCCACGATGGTTGATTGACAGCAGTGTTTCAACACAGACCCGCCCTTGCTCGTGAGCGAGCTGTCAATCATAGTCCGCGCGTCATTGTTGATATACGCTGGAGCTGTCTATGAGCAGAATGGCGTCTAAGCGATTGTGGTGTTCTGTTCTCGGGTGCAATAATGAACACAGCAGTCATTTTGATGTTCCTAAGTCCGAACCGCTGAAGACACAGTGGCTGAGTTTTGCTTTTGAAGGGAATATTCCCCACGAGCAACGTCAATGTTTTCATGTTTGCTCGAATCATTTTTCACCAGACTGCTTTATAAATGAAGGTCAGTATAAAGCTGGTTTTGCTAAGAAGCTGCTCCTGAAAAAAGAATCGGTACCAACTATTCGTGTTTCTGCTGAACCTCCAGAAGAAGTGAGTGTAACGTTTAATTAACCTTTATATTAATCTTTATATTAATCTTTGCAAATCGCTAGCACGCTTCACGATGTATGTGGCTAATGTTTACATTCAGGGTACATGTTTTCTATTTACGACGTTCTCAATATGAAAAATTCCTGCCGTGACCTCATATCAGTGTTTCCGCCCTGAGAGTTGTACCTAACACTGCATAGATAACGTTACGCATCACTGACAAGCCTACATTTACCGAATTTATTTTTCATGACCATTAGCTGTAACATCAATCTGTCAATGAACTAACGTATCAGTAAACACATAGCGTTCGTATCTCACTACTCTACCTGACAGTACACACAAAAATAGATAAAAGTGACATTACGTTAACCAACCATTCAGAAACGTCCGTTCGAGCCTTAATTGTCGAACTTCTTCGGGCCGTCATCCTGTTCCGGTCCGACTCGGTTCGAATTGATAAGGTTGCACAGTATCCTCAGAGACTCCCGCTGCCATTCTTCAAAATATACCCTCAACTGTTGTCAAGGCAACACTCCACGTGTGTTGTGTCAAAAACGCCCCACAGAACAGAGGGGCGGGGCGAGCAAAGCTCATTAGCATTTAAAAACACACGCACTAAAACTGTGTGCTGAAAACAGAGCTGTTTTTGAGCAGGTAAAATGAGTGTTTTCTTACAATACTAATGAGAATTTTTAATTAAAGTATATTACAAACTTTCAATTTAGACCCTAAAGAATCATATTAGCTTGTACAAAAATGGCATTATATGACCCCTTTAAAAGACCTAAAAGAAATGCATGACAAAGATTGATTTGCTTATAACAAATGCTGATAGATAAATACAAGCATAAAACCCACAGTAATGACCAGGATGGCCATTTTTAAAAGACATACGTGACAAAGATTGACTTGCCTATGACAAAGATTGACTTACCTATAACAAACGTTGATAAATTCTGGCAAAAACCAAAAATTTAGTTATTTAGTTATTTAGTTATTATATAGATTTATATAATTATATGATTTATATTATTATTAATCCATTACACAAAAGCAATTTTAGTTTAACAGTTATTATAAATCATTTATTTTAAATGAATGTTAATATATACAGATTGTATATAATATAAATAACCTGTAGAATCAATAGATAACGCTTTAAAAATGACTACGTGACCTTACATGTTCGAGTCTCTATCGCTGTATATTTCCAACTATAAAAACTAACTTCAGTTTCACTTGTGAATGCACTGATAAAGCAAGATAATTTATTTTATTTGTCTTCTTTCATGAACAAGTACTTGTAATTGTAAATGCATTTAAATTCATCATATTCTTCAATCTCTTAACATTTAGCATAACCTTTAATCTTTAACCAAGGCTCGTGATTGGCTGTTCGCCAGTGATGTCACACATTCATGTGCACGTGCTCCAAAAACTCAAGATCAAAGCCTGTGTTGACAAAGAAAGTTGATGATCAGCATCATGGTACCAACAAAGCTGGATTGGAGTGGTTTGGTTTTGTCAACTCGAAACTAATCCTGTAACTCTGAATTTGTTCATCTACCATCATGGTACAGGCCCCAGGGTGGTTAAGTCAAGTCAAGTCAAGTCGAGCTTTATTGTCATTCCTCTACATGTGTGGACATACAGTGGAACGAAATGTCGTGTCTCGCAGGACCACGGTGCTACATAAATAAGCATAAATATAAACATACAACACTAGATGTAAGAACAGTTTTTAGTGCCTGGTGCGTATGGAGAGGAAAGAGTGTGTTTTTCCACAGGTGGTTTGTATAGCCCACTCACCTGTGTGTAGCTCACTCAGAATTGCATAATGTTTTTGAGGTTTCCAACAGTTTTCTAGTGGTGCGTGTAGTGTGGTGTTGTGGGATGGGGGGGAGAGAGGATCCTGGTTTCAGGAGCTAGAGTTATGGATGAGGTTTTAGAAAGGGGTCAGGTGATTGGAATTGAGGGCTCTCACAGCCTGGGGGAAAAAGCTGTTGAGCAGTCTGGCAGAGCGGGCTCTGATGCTCCGGTACCGACTTCCTGATGGCAAGAGCTGGAAGAGACTGTGGGAGGGATGGGTGGGGTCTTTCACGATACTGGTAGCTTTACTGGAGCATCGTGCAAGGAAAATGTCCAGGATGCAGGGGAGAGGTGCACCGATGATCTTTGCAGCTGTGTTCACTGTCCGCTGTAGGGTCTTGCGGTCAGCAGCATTGCAGTTCCCGTACCAGACAGTGATGCAGCTGGTCAGCACACTCTCAATTGTTCCCCTATAGAATGTGGTAAGGATGGGTGGAGGGAGACTTGCTCTTTTAAGTCGGCGCAGGAAGTGGAGCCGCTGTTGTGCCTTCTTGGAGAGTGATGTAGTGTTGGTGGTCCAGGTGAGGTCTTCTGTTATGTGCACCCCAAGGAATTTAGTGCTGCTGACTCTCTCCACAGTCGAGCTGTCTATGGTCTTAGGGGGTGTTCAACAGAGTTCCTCCTGAAGTCCATCACAACCTCCTTTGTCTTATTCACATTGAGGGACAGGTTGTTTGCACTACACCATTCAACCAGTTGTGCCACTTCCTCTCTGTAGGGTGTTTCATTTTTGCTGATGAGGCCTACCACAGTTGTGTCATCAGCAAACTTGATGATGTGGTTGGAGCTGAACTTGGCAGTGCAGTCGTGGGTCGTGTATGTTGTCGGGACCTGCAGCCTTGCGTGGGATAACCCTAGATAGTGTCTTCCTTACATCGACTGGAGACAGACACAGTACCTGGTCGTTGGGAGGTGTGGGTAGTTTTTGTGCAGGTTTGTCATTCTGCATTTCAAACCGTGCATAAAACTCATTGAGTACATCTGAGAGGGATGTGTCATCATCACAGGCCTGTGGCAGGGGCTTGTAGTCTGTGATGGTCTGAATAGCTTGTGATTGGACTTAGGGTCCAATGGACAAATGTCCTCGTGAGTTCAAACCCGGTAGGGCTAATCTTCAAAATATCTAAAAGAAATACATGACAAAGATTGACTTACCTACAACAAACGTTGATAAATTCAAGCATAAAAATCACAGTAATAAAAACCTAATGTAGTGACCAGGGATACTGAGTGGTTAAGGCGTTGGACTTAAGATCCAATGGACAAATGTCCTCGTGGGTTCAAACCCCACTCCTGGTACGGCTGATCTTTATAAAACCTAAAAGAAATACATGACAAAGATTGACTTGCCTACAACAAACGTTGATAAATTCTAGCATAAAAGTCACAGTGATAAAAATCTAATGTTTGTACATTAAAATCCAATCTTTGTACGTGACAAAGATTGATTTGCCTATAACAAATGCTGATAGATAAATTCAAGCATAAAAATCACAGTAATAACCACATGACATGACCAGGATGGTTAAGTCGTTGGACTTAGGGTCCAATGGACAAATGTCCTCGAGAGTTCAAACCCGGCTCCTGGTAGGGCTAACCTTTAAAAAACCTAAAAGAAATACATGACAAAGATTGACTTGCCTACAACAAACGTTGATAAATTCTAGCATAAAAATCACAGTAATAAAAATCTAATGTAGTGACCAGGGTGGCCGAGTGGTTAAGGCGTTGGACTTAAGATCCAATGGACAAATGTCCTCGTGGGTTCAAACCCCACTCCTGGTAGGGCTGATCTTTACAAAACCTAAAAGATGTACATGACAAAGATTAATCTGCCTATAACAAATGCTGATAGATAAATTCAAGCATAAAAATCACAGTAATAACCAAATGACATGACCAGGATGGCCGAGTGGTTAAGGCGTTGGACTTAAGATCCAATGGACAAATGTCCTTGAGAGTTCAAACCCGGCTCCTGGTAGGGCTAACCTTTAAAAAACCTAAAAGAAATACATGACAAAGATTGACTTGCCTACAACAAATGTTGATAAATTCTAGCATAAAAATCTAATGTTTGTACATTAAAATCCAATCTTTGTACGTGACAAAGATTGATTTGCCTATAACAAATGCTCATAGATAAATTCAAGCATAAAAATCACAGTAATAACCAAATGACATGACCAGGATGGCCGAGTGGTTAAGGCGTTGGACTTAAGGTCCAATGGACAAATGTCCTCGTGGGTTCAAACCCCACTCCTGGTACGGCTGATCTTTATAAAACCTAAAAGAAATACATGACAAAGATTGACTTGCCTACAACAAACGTTGATAAATTCTAGCATAAAAGTCACAGTGATAAAAATCTAATGTTTGTACATTAAAATCCAATCTTTGTACGTGACAAAGATTGATTTGCCTATAACAAATGCTGATAGAAAAATTCAAGCATAAAAATCACAGTAATAACCACATGACATGACCAGGATGGTTAAGTCGTTGGACTTAGAGTCCAATGGACAAATGTCCTCGAGAGTTCAAACCCGGCTCCTGGTAGGGCTAACCTTTAAAAAACCTAAAAGAAATACATGACAAAGATTGACTTGCCTACAACAAATGTTGATAAATTCTAGCATAAAAATCACAGTAATAAAAATCTAATGTAGTGACCAGGGTGGCCGAGTGGTTAAGGCGTTGGACTTAAGATCCAATGGACAAATGTCCTCGTGGGTTCAAACCCCACTCCTGGTAGGGCTGATCTTTACAAAACCTAAAAGATGTACATGACAAAGATTGATCTGCCTATAACAAATGCTGATAGATAAATTCAAGCATAAAAATCACAGTAATAACCAGATGGCACGACCAGGATGGCCGAGTGGTTAAGTCGTTGGACTTAAGGTCCAATGGACAAATGTCCCTGTGGGTTCAAACCCCACTCCTGGTAGGGCTGATCTTTACAAAACCTAAAAGATGTACATGACAAAGATTAATCTGCCTATAACAAATGCTGATAGATAAATTCAAGCATAAAAATCACAGTAATAACCAAATGACATGACCAGGATGGCCGAGTGGTTAAGGCGTTGGACTTAAGATCCAATGGACAAATGTCCTTGAGAGTTCAAACCCGGCTCCTGGTAGGGCTAACCTTTAAAAAACCTAAAAGAAATACATGACAAAGATTGACTTGCCTACAACAAACGTTGATAAATTCAAGCATAAAAATCACAGTCATGACCAGGATGGCCGAGTGGTTAAGGCGTAGGACTTAAAATCCAATGGACAAATATCCTCGTGGGTTCAAACCCCACTCCTGGTAGGTCTGATCTTTATAAAACCTAAAAGAAATACATGACAAATACATGACAAAGATTGACTTGCCTACAACAAACGTTGATAAATTCTAGCATAAAAATCACAGTAATAAAAATCTAATGTTTGTACATTAAAATCCAATCTTTGTACGTGACAAAGATTGATTTGCCTATAACAAATGCTGATAGATAAATTCAAGCATAAAAATCACAGTAATAACCACATGACATGACCAGGATGGTTAAGTCGTTGGACTTAGGGTCCAATGGACAAATGTCCTCGAGAGTTCAAACCCGGCTCCTGGTAGGGCTAACCTTTAAAAAACCTAAAAGAAATACATGACAAAGATTGACTTGCCTACAACAAACGTTGATAAATTCTAGCATAAAAATCACAGTAATAAAAATCTAATGTAGTGACCAGGGTGGCCGAGTGGTTAAGGCGTTGGACTTAAGATCCAATGGACAAATGTCCTCGTGGGTTCAAACCCCACTCCTGGTAGGGCTGATCTTTACAAAACCTAAAAGATGTACATGACAAAGATTGAACAAATGCTGATAGATAAATTCAAGCATAAAAATCACAGTAATAACCAAATGGCATGACCAGGATGGCCGAGTGGTTAAGTCGTTGGACTTAAGGTCCAATGGACAAATGTCCCCGTGGGTTCAAACCCCACTCCTGGTAGGGCTGATCTTTACAAAACCTAAAAGATGTACATGACAAAGATTAATCTGCCTATAACAAATGCTGATAGATAAATTCAAGCATAAAAATCACAGTAATAAAAGTCTAATGTAGTGACCAGGGTGGCCGAGTGGTTAAGGCGTTGGACTTAAGATCCATTGGACAAATGTCCTCGTGGGTTCAAACCCCACTCCTGGTAGGGCTGATCTTTACAAAACCTAAAAGATGTACATGACAAAGATTGACTTGCCTACAACAAACGTTGATAAATTCTAGCATAAAAATCACAGTAATAAAAATCTAATGTAATGACGAGGGTGGCCGAGTGGTTAAGTCTTTGGGCTTAGGGTCCAATGGACAAATGTCCTCGAGAGTTCAAACCCGGCTCCTGGTAGGGCTAACCTTTAAAAAACCTAAAAGATGTACATGACAAAGATTAATCTGCCTATAACAAATGCTGATAGATAAATTCAAGCATAGATAAATAACCAAATGACATGACCAGGATGGCCGAGTGGTTAAGGCGTTGGACTTAAGATCCAATGGACAAATGTCCTCGAGAGTTCAAACCCCTCCTGGTAGGGCTAACCTTTAAAAACCTAAAAGAAATACATGACAAAGATTGACTTGCCTACAACAAATGTTGATAAATTCTAGCATAAAAATCTAATGTTTGTACATTAAAATCCAATCTTTCTACGTGACAAAGATTGATTTGCCTATAACAAATGCTGATAGATAAATTCAAGCATAAAAATCACAGTAATAACCACATGACATGACCAGGATGGTTAAGTCGTTGGACTTAGGGTCCAATGGACAAATGTCCTCGAGTTCAAACCCGGCTCCTGGTAGGGCTAACCTTTAAAAACCTAAAAGAAATACATGACAAAGATTGACTTGCCTACAACAAACGTTGATAAATTCTAGCATAAAAATCACAGTAATAAAAATCTAATGTAGTGACCAGGGTGGCCGAGTGGTTAAGGTGTTGGACTTAAGATCCAATGGACAAATGTCCTCGTGGGTTCAAACCCCACTCCTGGTAGGGCTGATCTTTACAAAACCTAAAAGATGTACATGACAAGGATTGAACAAATGCTGATAGATAAATTCAAGCATAAAAATCACAGTAATAACCACATGACATGACCAGGATGGTTAAGTCGTTGGACTTAGGGTCCAATGGACAAATGTCCTCGAGTTCAAACCCCACTCCTGGTAGGGCTGATCTTTACAAAACCTAAAAGAAATACATGACAAAGATTGACTTGCCTACAACAAATGCTGATAGATAAATTCAAGCATAGATAAATAACCAAATGACATGACCAGGATGGCCGAGTGGTTAAGGCGTTGGACTTAAGATCCAATGGACAAATGTCCTCGAGAGTTCAAACCCGCTCCTGGTAGGGCTAACCTTTAAAAACCTAAAAGAAATACATGACAAAGATTGACTTGCCTACAACAAATGTTGATAAATTCTAGCATAAAAATCTAATGTTTGTACATTAAAATCCAATCTTTCTACGTGACAAAGATTGATTTGCCTATAACAAATGCTGATAGATAAATTCAAGCATAAAAATCACAGTAATAACCACATGACATGACCAGGATGGTTAAGTCGTTGGACTTAGAGTCCAATGGACAAATGTCCTCGAGAGTTCAAACCCGGCTCCTGGTAGGGCTAACCTTTAAAAAACCTAAAAGAAATACATGACAAAGATTGACTTGCCTACAACAAACGTTGATAAATTCTAGCATAAAAATCACAGAATAAAAACCAAATGACATGACCAGGGTGGCCGAGTGGTTAAGGCGTTGGACTTAAGATCCAATGGACAAATGTCCTCGTGGGTTCAAACCCCACTCCTGGTAGGGCTGATCTTTACAAAACCTAAAAGATGTACATGACAAAGATTGAACAAATGCTGATAGATAAATTCAAGCATAAAAATCACAGTAACAACCACATGACATGACCAGGATGGTTAAGTCGTTGGACTTAGGGTCCAATGGACAAATGTCCTCGTGAGTTCAAACCCGGCTCCTGGTAGGGCTAACCTTTAAAAACCTAAAAGAAATACATGACAAAGATTGACTTGCCTACAACAAATGCTGATAGATAAATTCTAGCATAAAAATCACAGTAATAAAAATCTAATGTAATGACCAGGGTGGCCGAGTGGTTAAGGTGTTGGACTTAAGGTCCAATGGACAAATGTCCTCGAGAGTTCAAACCCCACTCCTGGTAGGGCTAACCTTTAAAAACCTAAAAGAAATACATGACAAAGATTGACTTGCCTACAACAAATGCTGATAGATAAATTCAAGCATAAAAATCACAGTAATAACCACATGACATGACCAGGATGGTTAAGGCGTTGGACTTAAGATCCAATGGACAAATGTCCTCGTGGGTTCAAACCCCACTCCTGGTAGGGCTGATCTTTACAAAACCTAAAAGAAATACATGACAAAGATTGACTTGCCTATAACAAATGCTGATAGATAAATTCAAGCATAAAAATCACAGTAATAACCAAATGACATGACCAGGATGGCCGAGTGGTTAAGGTGTTGGACTTAAGGTCCAATGGACAAATGTCCCCGTGGGTTCAAACCCCACTCCTGGTAGGGCTGATCTTTACAAAACCTAAAAGATGTACATGACAAAGATTAATCTGCCTATAACAAATGCTGATAGATAAATTCAAGCATAAAAATCACAGTAATAACCAAATGACATGACCAGGATGGCCGAGTGATTAAGGCGTTGGACTTAAGGTCCAATGGACAAATGTCCTTGAGAGTTCAAACCCGGCTCCTGGTAGGGCTAACCTTTAAAAAACCTAAAAGAAATACATGACAAAGATTGACTTGCCTACAACAAATGTTGATAAATTCTAGCATAAAAATCTAATGTTTGTACATTAAAATCCAATCTTTGTACGTGACAAAGATTGATTTGCCTATAACAAATGCTGATAGATAAATTCAAGCATAAAAATCACAGTAACAACCACATGACATGACCAGGATGGTTAAGTCGTTGGACTTAGGGTCCAATGGACAAATGTCCTCGAGAGTTCAAACCCGGCTCCTGGTAGGGCTAACCTTTAAAAAACCTAAAAGAAATACATGACAAAGATTGACTTGCCTACAACAAACGTTGATAAATTCTAGCATAAAAATCACAGCATAAAAACCAAATGACATGACCAGGATGGCCGAGTGGTTAAGGCGTTGGACTTAAGGTCCAATGGACAAATGTTCTCATGGTTTCAAACCCCACTCCTGGTAGGGCTGATCTTTATAAAACCTAAAAGATGTACGTGACAAAGATTGATTTGCCTATAACAAATGCTGATAGATAAATTCAAGCATAAAAATCACAGTAACAACCACATGACATGACCAGGATGGTTAAGTCGTTGGACTTAGGGTCCAATGGACAAATGTCCTCGAGAGTTCAAACCCGGCTCCTGGTAGGGCTAACCTTTAAAAAACCTAAAAGAAATACATGACAAAGATTGACTTGCCTACAACAAACGTTGATAAATTCTAGCATAAAAATCACAGTAATAAAAATCTAATGTAGTGACCAGGGTGGCAGTGGTTAAGGCGTTGGACTTAAGATCCAATGGACAAATGTCCTCGTGGGTTCAAACCCCACTCCTGGTAGGGCTGATCTTTACAAAACCTAAAAGATGTACATGACAAAGATTGATCTGCCTATAACAAATGCTGATAGATAAATTCAAGCATAAAAATCACAGTAACAACCACATGACATGACCAGGATGGCCGAGTGGTTAAGTCGTTGGACTTAGGTCCAATGGACAAATGTCCTCAGAGTTCAAACCCCACTCCTGGTAGGGCTGATCTTTACAAAACCTAAAAGAAATACATGACAAAGATTGATTTGCCTATAACAAATGCTGATAGATAAATTCAAGCATAAAAATCACAGTAACAACCACATGACATGACCAGGATGGCCGAGTGGTTAAGGCGTTGGACTTAGGGTCCAATGGACAAATGTCCTCGAGAGTTCAAACCCGGCTCCTGGTAGGGCTAACCTTTAAAAACCTAAAAGAAA
Organism: Onychostoma macrolepis; assembly: GCF_012432095.1. Classification (NCBI taxonomy): domain Eukaryota; kingdom Metazoa; phylum Chordata; class Actinopteri; order Cypriniformes; family Cyprinidae; genus Onychostoma; species Onychostoma macrolepis. The sequence goes on from NC_081174.1 coordinate 27,369,261, forward strand.
TACATGACAAAGATTGACTTGCCTACAACAAATGTTGATAAATTCTAGCATAAAAATCACAGTAATAAAAATCTAATGTTTGTACATTAAAATCCAATCTTGTACGTGACAAAGATTGATTTGCCTATAACAAATGCTGATAGATAAATTCAAGCATAAAAATCACAGTAACAACCACATGACATGACCAGGATGGTTAAGTCGTTGGACTTAGGGTCCAATGGACAAATGTCCTCGAGAGTTCAAACCCGGCTCCTGGTAGGGCTAACCTTTAAAAACCTAAAAGAAATACATGACAAAGATTGACTTGCCTACAACAAATGCTGATAGATAAATTCTAGCATAAAAATCACAGTAACAACCACATGACATGACCAGGATGGTTAAGTCGTTGGACTTAAGGTCCAATGGACAAATGTCTCATGGTTTCAAACCCCACTCCTGGTAGGGCTGATCTTTAAAAACCTAAAAGAAATACATGACAAAGATTGATTTGCCTATAACAAATGCTGATAGATAAATTCAAGCATAAAAATCACAGTAACAACCACATGACATGACCAGGATGGTTAAGTCGTTGGACTTAGGGTCCAATGGACAAATGTCCTCAGAGTTCAAACCCGGCTCCTGGTAGGGCTAACCTTTAAAAAACCTAAAAGAAATACATGACAAAGATTGACTTGCCTACAACAAACGTTGATAAATTCTAGCATAAAAATCTAATGTAGTGACCAGGGTGGCCGAGTGGTTAAGGCGTTGGACTTAAGGTCCAATGGACAAATGTTCTCATGGTTTCAAACCCCACTCCTGGTAGGGCTGATCTTTATAAAACCTAAAAGATGTACGTGACAAAGATTGATTTGCCTATAACAAATGCTGATAGATAAATTCAAGCATAAAAATCACAGTAACAACCACATGACATGACCAGGATGGTTAAGTCGTTGGACTTAGGGTCCAATGGACAAATGTCCTCGAGAGTTCAAACCCGGCTCCTGGTAGGGCTAACCTTTAAAAAACCTAAAAGAAATACATGACAAAGATTGACTTGCCTACAACAAACGTTGATAAATTCTAGCATAAAAATCACAGTAACAACCACATGACATGACCAGGATGGTTAAGTCGTTGGACTTAGGGTCCAATGGACAAATGTCCTCGAGAGTTCAAACCCGGCTCCTGGTAGGGCTAACCTTTAAAAAACCTAAAAGAAATACATGACAAAGATTGACTTGCCTACAACAAACGTTGATAAATTCTAGCATAAAAATCACAGTAATAAAAATCTAATGTAGTGACCAGGGTGGCCGAGTGGTTAAGGCGTTGGACTTAGATCCAATGGACAAATGTCCTCGTGGGTTCAAACCCCACTCCTGGTAGGGCTGATCTTTATAAAACCTAAAAGAAATACATGACAAAGATTGACTTGCCTACAACAAACGTTGATAAATTCTAGCATAAAAGTCACAGTGATAAAAATCTAATGTTTGTACATTAAAATCCAATCTTGTATGCGTGACAAAGATTGATTTGCCTATAACAAATGCTGATAGATAAATTCAAGCATAAAAATCACAGTAATAACCACATGACATGACCAGGATGGTTAAGTCGTTGGACTTAGAGTCCAATGGACAAATGTCCTCGAGAGTTCAAACCCGGCTCCTGGTAGGGCTAACCTTTAAAAAACCTAAAAGAAATACATGACAAAGATTGACTTGCCTACAACAAACGTTGATAAATTCTAGCATAAAAGTCACAGTGATAAAAATCTAATGTTTGTACATTAAAATCCAATCTTTGTACGTGACAAAGATTGATTTGCCTATAACAAATGCTGATAGATAAATTCAAGCATAAAAATCACAGTAATAACCACATGACATGACCAGGATGGTTAAGTCGTTGGACTTAGAGTCCAATGGACAAATGTCCTCGAGAGTTTAAACCCGGCTCCTGGTAGGGCTAACCTTTAAAAAACCTAAAAGAAATACATGACGAAGATTGACTTGCCTACAACAAACGTTGATAAATTCTAGCATAAAAATCACAGTAACAACCACATGACATGACCAGGATGGTTAAGTCGTTGGACTTAGGGTCCAATGGACAAATGTCCTCGAGAGTTCAAACCCGGCTCCTGGTAGGGCTAACCTTTAAAAAACCTAAAAGAAATACATGACAAAGATTGACTTGCCTACAACAAACGTTGATAAATTCTAGCATAAAAATCACAGTAATAACCACATGACATGACCAGGGTGGCCAGTGGTTAAGGCGTTGGACTTAGATCCAATGGACAAATGTCCTCGAGAGTTCAAACCCCACTCCTGGTAGGGCTGATCTTTAAAAACCTAAAAGATGTACATGACAAAGATTGATTGCCTATAACAAATGCTGATAGATAAATTCAAGCATAAAAATCACAGTAATAACCAAATGACATGACCAGGATGGCCGAGTGGTTAAGTCGTTGGACTTAAGGTCCAATGGACAAATGTCCTCAGAGTTCAAACCCCACTCCTGGTAGGGCTGATCTTTACAAAACCTAAAAGAAATACATGACAAAGATTGACTTGCCTATAACAAATGCTGATAGATAAATTCAAGCATAAAAATCACAGTAATAACCAAATGACATGACCAGGATGGCCGAGTGGTTAAGGCGTTGGACTTAAGATCCAATGGACAAATGTCCTCGAGAGTTCAAACCCCACTCCTGGTAGGGCTAACCTTTAAAAACCTAAAAGAAATACATGACAAAGATTGACTTGCCTACAACAAATGTTGATAAATTCTAGCATAAAAATCTAATGTTTGTACATTAAAATCCAATCTTTATACGTGACAAAGATTGATTTGCCTATAACAAATGCTGATAGATAAATTCAAGCATAAAAATCACAGCATAAAAACCAAATGACATGACCAGGATGGCCGAGTGGTTAAGGCGTTGGACTTAAGGTCCAATGGACAAATGTTCTCGTGGGTTCAAACCCCACTCCTGGTAGGGCTGATCTTTATAAAACCTAAAAGAAATACATGACAAAGATTGACTTGCCTACAACAAACGTTGATAAATTCTAGCATAAAAGTCACAGTGATAAAAATCTAATGTTTGTACATTAAAATCCAATCTTTGTACGTGACAAAGATTGATTTGCCTATAACAAATGCTGATAGATAAATTCAAGCATAAAAATCACAGTAACAACCACATGACATGACCAGGATGGTTAAGTCGTTGGACTTAGGGTCCAATGGACAAATGTCCTCGAGAGTTCAAACCCGGCTCCTGGTAGGGCTAACCTTTAAAAAACCTAAAAGAAATACATGACAAAGATTGACTTGCCTACAACAAACGTTGATAAATTCTAGCATAAAAATCACAGTAATAAAAATCTAATGTAGTGACCAGGGTGGCCGAGTGGTTAAGGCGTTGGACTTAAGATCCAATGGACAAATGTCCTCGTGGGTTCAAACCCCACTCCTGGTAGGGCTGATCTTTACAAAACCTAAAAGATGTACATGACAAGGATTGAACAAATGCTGATAGATAAATTCAAGCATAAAAATCACAGTAACAACCACATGACATGACCAGGATGGTTAAGTCGTTGGACTTAGGTCCAATGGACAAATGTCCTTGAGAGTTCAAACCCGGCTCCTGGTAGGGCTAACCTTTAAAAACCTAAAAGAAATACATGACAAAGATTGACTTGCCTACAACAAATGTTGATAAATTCTAGCATAAAAATCTAATGTTTGTACATTAAAATCCAATCTTTGTACGTGACAAAGATTGATTTGCCTATAACAAATGCTCATAGATAAATTCAAGCATAAAAATCACAGTAATAACCAAATGACATGACCAGGATGGTTAAGTCGTTGGACTTAGGGTCCAATGGACAAATGTTCTCATGGGTTCAAACCCCACTCCTGGTAGGGCTAACCTTTAAAAACCTAAAAGAAATACATGACAAAGATTGATTTGCCTACAACAAATGCTGATAGATAAATTCAAGCATAAAAATCACAGTAACAACCACATGACATGACCAGGATGGTTAAGTCGTTGGACTTAGGGTCCAATGTACAAATGTCCTCGAGAGTTCAAACCCGGCTCCTGGTAGGGCTAACCTTTAAAAAACCTAAAAGAAATACATGACAAAGATTGACTTGCCTACAACAAACGTTGATAAATTCTAGCATAAAAATCACAGAAAATAAAAATCTAATGTTTGTACATAAAAATCCAATCTTTGTACGTGACAAAGATTGATTTGCCTATAACAAATGCTGATAGATAAATTCAAGCATAAAAATCACAGTAACAACCACATGACATGACCAGGATGGTTAAGTCGTTGGACTTAGGGTCCAATGGACAAATGTCCTCGAGAGTTCAAACCCGGCTCCTGGTAGGGCTAACCTTTAAAAAAACCTAAAAGAAATACATGACAAAGATTGACTTGCCTACAACAAACGTTGATAAATTCTAGCATAAAAATCTAATGTAGTGACCAGGGTGGCCGAGTGGTTAAGGCGTTGGACTTAAGGTCCAATGGACAAATGTCCTCATGAGTTCAAACCCCACTCCTGGTAGGGCTGATCTTTATAAAACCTAAAAGATGTACGTGACAAAGATTGATTTGCCTATAACAAATGCTGATAGATAAATTCAAGCATAAAAATCACATTAACAACCACATGACATGACCAGAATGGTTAAGTCGTTGGACTTAGGGTCCAATGGACAAATGTCCTCGAGAGTTCAAACCCGGCTCCTGGTAGGGCTAACCTTTAAAAAACCTAAAAGAAATACATGACAAAGATTGACTTGCCTACAACAAACGTTGATAAATTCTAGCATAAAAATCACAGTAATAAAAATCTAATGTAGTGACCAGGGTGGCCGAGTGGTTAAGGCGTTGGACTTAAGATCCAATGGACAAATGTCCTCGTGGGTTCAAACCCCACTCCTGGTAGGGCTGATCTTTATAAAACCTAAAAGAAATACATGACAAAGATTGACTTGCCTACAACAAACGTTGATAAATTCTAGCATAAAAGTCACAGTAATAAAAATCTAATGTTTGTACATTAAAATCCAATCTTTATGCGTGACAAAGATTGATTTGCCTATAACAAATGCTGATAGATAAATTCAAGCATAAAAATCACAGTAATAACCACATGACATGACCAGGATGGTTAAGTCGTTGGACTTAGGGTCCAATGGACAAATGTCCTCGAGTTCAAACCCCACTCCTGGTAGGGCTGATCTTTATAAAACCTAAAAGATGTACGTGACAAAGATTGATTTGCCTATAACAAATGCTGATAGATAAATTCAAGCATAAAAATCACAGTAACAACCACATGACATGACCAGGATGGCCGAGTGGTTAAGTCGTTGGACTTAGGGTCCAATGGACAAATGTCTCGAGAGTTCAAACCCGGCTCCTGGTAGGGCTAACCTTTAAAAAACCTAAAAGAAATACATGACAAAGATTGATTTGCCTATAACAAATGCTGATAGATAAATTCAAGCATAAAAATCACAGTAACAACCACATGACATGACCAGGATGGTTAAGTCGTTGGACTTAGGGTCCAATGGACAAATGTCCTCGTGGGTTCAAACCCCACTCCTGGTAGGGCTGATCTTTATAAAACCTAAAAGAAATACATGACAAAGATTGACTTGCCTACAACAAACGTTGATAAATTCTAGCATAAAAATCACAGTAATAAAAATCTAATGTTTGTACATTAAAATCCAATCTTTGTACGTGACAAAGATTGATTTGCCTATAACAAATGCTGATAGATAAATTCAAGCATAAAAATCACAGTAACAACCACATGACATGACCAGGATGGTTAAGTCGTTGGACTTAGGGTCCAATGGACAAATGTCCTCGAGAGTTCAAACCCGGCTCCTGGTAGGGCTAACCTTTAAAAAACCTAAAAGAAATACATGACAAAGATTGACTTGCCTACAACAAACGTTGATAAATTCTAGCATAAAAATCACAGTAATAAAAATCTAATGTAGTGACCAGGGTGGCCAGTGGTTAAGGCGTTGGACTTAAGATCCAATGGACAAATGTCCTCGTGGGTTCAAACCCCACTCCTGGTAGGGCTAAACTTTAAAAAACCTAAAAGAAATACTTGACAAAGATTGACTTGCCTACAACAAACGTTGATAAATTCTAGCATAAAAATCTAATGTTTGTACATTAAAATCCAATCTTTGTACGTGACAAAGATTGATTTGCCTATAACAAATGCTGATAGATAAATTCAAGCATAAAAATCACAGTAACAACCACATGACATGACCAGGATGGTTAAGTCGTTGGACTTAAGATCCAATGGACAAATGTCCTCGTGGGTTCAAACCCCACTCCTGGTAGGGCTGATCTTTATAAAACCTAAAAGAAATACATGACAAAGATTGACTTGCCTACAACAAATGTTGATAAATTCTAGCATAAAAATCTAATGTTTGTACATTAAAATCCAATCTTGTACGTGACAAAGATTGACTTGCCTATAACAAATGCTGATAGATAAATTCTAGCATAAAAATCTAATGTTTGTACATTAAAATCCAATCTTTATGCGTGACAAAGATTGATTTGCCTATAACAAATGCTGATAGATAAATTCAAGCATAAAAATCACAGTAACAACCACATGACATGACCAGGATGGTTAAGTCGTTGGACTTAGGGTCCAATGGACAAATGTCCTCGAGAGTTCAAACCCGCCCTGGTAGGGCTAACCTTTAAAAACCTAAAAGAAATACATGACAAAGATTGACTTGCCTACAACAAACGTTGATAAATTCTAGCATAAAAATCACAGTAACAACCACATGACATGACCAGGATGGTTAAGTCGTTGGACTTAGGGTCCAATGGACAAATGTCCTCGAGAGTTCAAACCCCTCCTGGTAGGGCTAACCTTTAAAAACCTAAAAGAAATACATGACAAAGATTGACTTGCCTACAACAAACGTTGATAAATTCTAGCATAAAAATCACAGTAATAAAAATCTAATGTAGTGACCAGGGTGGCCGAGTGGTTAAGGCGTTGGACTTAAGATCCAATGGACAAATGTCCTCGTGGGTTCAAACCCCACTCCTGGTAGGGCTGATCTTTATAAAACCTAAAAGAAATACATGACAAAGATTGACTTGCCTACAACAAACGTTGATAAATTCTAGCATAAAAATCACAGTAATAAAAATCTAATGTTTGTACATTAAAATCCAATCTTTCTACGTGACAAAGATTGATTTGCCTATAACAAATGCTGATAGATAAATTCAAGCATAAAAATCACAGTAACAACCACATGACATGACCAGGATGGTTAAGTCGTTGGACTTAGGGTCCAATGGACAAATGTCTCGAGAGTTCAAACCCGGCTCCTGGTAGGGCTAACCTTTAAAAACCTAAAAGAAATACATGACAAAGATTGACTTGCCTACAACAAACATTGATAAATTCTAGCATAAAAATCACAGTAATAAAAATCTAATGTAGTGACCAGGGTGGCCGAGTGGTTAAGGCGTTGGACTTAAGATCCAATGGACAAAAGTCCTCGTGGGTTCAAACCCCACTCCTGGTAGGGCTAAACTTTAAAAAACCTAAAAGAAATACTTGACAAAGATTGACTTGCCTACAACAAACGTTGATAAATTCTAGCATAAAAATCTAATGTTTGTACATTAAAATCCAATCTTTATGCGTGACAAAGATTGATTTGCCTATAACAAATGCTGATAGATAAATTCAAGCATAAAAATCACAGTAATAACCACATGACATGACCAGGATGGCCGAGTGGTTAAGGCGTTGGACTTAGGGTCCAATGGACAAATGTCCTCGTGGGTTCAAACCCCACTCCTGGTAGGGCTGATCTTTATAAAACCTAAAAGAAATACATGACAAAGATTGACTTGCCTACAACAAACGTTGATAAATTCTAGCATAAAAATCACAGTAATAAAAATCTAATGTTTGTACATTAAAATCCAATCTTGTACGTGACAAAGATTGATTTGCCTATAACAAATGCTGATAGATAAATTCAAGCATAAAAATCACAGTAACAACCACATGACATGACCAGGATGGTTAAGTCGTTGGACTTAGGGTCCAATGGACAAATGTCCTCGAGAGTTCAAACCCGGCTCCTGGTAGGGCTAACCTTTAAAAAACCTAAAAGAAATACATGACAAAGATTGACTTGCCTACAACAAACGTTGATAAATTCTAGCATAAAAATCACAGTAACAACCACATGACATGACCAGGATGGTTAAGTCGTTGGACTTAGGGTCCAATGGACAAATGTCCTCGAGAGTTCAAACCCGGCTCCTGGTAGGGCTAACCTTTAAAAAACCTAAAAGAAATACATGACAAAGATTGACTTGCCTACAACAAACGTTGATAAATTCTAGCATAAAAATCACAGTAATAAAAATCTAATGTAGTGACCAGGATGGCCGAGTGGTTAAGGCGTTGGACTTAAGATCCAATGGACAAATGTCCTCGTGGGTTCAAACCCCACTCCTGGTAGGGCTGATCTTTATAAAACCTAAAAGAAATACATGACAAAGATTGACTTGCCTACAACAAACGTTGATAAATTCTAGCATAAAAATCACAGTAATAAAAATCTAATGTTTGTACATTAAAATCCAATCTTTGTAAGTGACAAAGATTGATTTGCCTATAACAAATGCTGATAGATAAATTCAAGCATAAAAATCACAGTAATAACCACATGACATGACCAGGATGGTTAAGTCGTTGGACTTAGGGTCCAATGGACAAATGTCCTCGAGTTCAAACCCGCTCCTGGTAGGGCTAACCTTTAAAAACCTAAAAGAAATACATGACAAAGATTGACTTGCCTACAACAAACGTTGATAAATTCTAGCATAAAAATCACAGTAATAAAAATCTAATGTAGTGACCAGGATGGCCGAGTGGTTAAGGCGTTGGACTTAAGATCCAATGGACAAATGTCCTCGTGGGTTCAAACCCCACTCCTGGTAGGGCTAACCTTTAAAAGAAATACATGACAAAGATTGACTTGCCTACAACAAACGTTGATAAATTCTAGCATAAAAATCACAGTAACAACCACATGACATGACCAGGATGGTTAAGTCGTTGGACTTAGGGTCCAATGGACAAATGTTCTCATGGGTTCAAACCCCACTCCTGGTAGGGCTAACCTTTAAAAACCTAAAAGAAATACATGACAAAGATTGACTTGCCTACAACAAATGCGTTGATAAATTCTAGCATAAAAATCACAGTAACAACCACATGACATGACCAGGATGGTTAAGTCGTTGGACTTAGGGTCCAATGGACAAATGTTCTCATGGGTTCAAACCCCACTCCTGGTAGGGCTAACCTTTAAAAAACCTAAAAGAAATACATGACAAAGATTGACTTGCCTACAACAAACGTTGATAAATTCTAGCATAAAAATCACAGTAACAACCACATGACATGACCAGGATGGTTAAGTCGTTGGACTTAGGGTCCAATGTACAAATGTCCTCGAGAGTTCAAACCCGGCTCCTGGTAGGGCTAACCTTTAAAAAACCTAAAAGAAATACATGACAAAGATTGACTTGCCTACAACAAACGTTGATAAATTCTAGCATAAAAATCACAGTAATAAAAATCTAATGTTTGTACATTAAAATCCAATCTTTCTACGTGACAAAGATTGATTTGCCTATAACAAATGCTGATAGATAAATTCAAGCATAAAAATCACAGTAACAACCACATGACATGACCAGGATGGTTAAGTCGTTGGACTTAGGGTCCAATGGACAAATGTCCTCGAGAGTTCAAACCCGGCTCCTGGTAGGGCTAACCTTTAAAAAACCTAAAAGAAATACATGACAAAGATTGACTTGCCTACAACAAACGTTGATAAATTCTAGCATAAAAATCACAGTAATAAAAATCTAATGTAGTGACCAGGGTGGCCGAGTGGTTAAGGTGTTGGACTTAAGATCCAATGGACAAATGTCCTCGAGAGTTCAAACCCGGCTCCTGGTAGGGCTAACCTTTAAAAAACCTAAAAGAAATACATGACAAAGATTGACTTGCCTACAACAAACGTTGATAAATTCTAGCATAAAAATCACAGTAATAAAAATCTAATGTAGTGACCAGGGTGGCCGAGTGGTTAAGGCGTTGGCCTTAAGGTCCAATGGACAAATGTCCTCATGAGTTCAAACCCCACTCCTGGTAGGGCTGATCTTTATAAAACCTAAAAGATGTACATGACAAAGATTGATTTGCCTATAACAAATGCTGATAGATAAATTCAAGCATAAAAATCACATTAACAACCACATCACATGACATGACCAGAATGGTTAAGTCGTTGGACTTAGGGTCCAATGGACAAATGTCCTCGAGAGTTCAAACCCGGCTCCTGGTAGGGCTAACCTTTAAAAAACCTAAAAGAAATACATGACAAAGATTGATTTGCCTATAACAAATGCTGATAGATAAATTCAAGCATAAAAATCACAGTAACAACCACATGACATGACCAGGATGGTTAAGTCGTTGGACTTAGGGTCCAATGGACAAATGTCCTCGTGGGTTCAAACCCCACTCCTGGTAGGGCTAACCTTTAAAAAACCTAAAAGAAATACATGACAAAGATTGACTTGCCTACAACAAACGTTGATAAATTCTAGCATAAAAATCACAGTAATAAAAATCTAATGTAGTGACCAGGGTGGCCGAGTGGTTAAGGCGTTGGACTTAAGATCCAATGGACAAATGTCCTCGTGGGTTCAAACCCCACTCCTGGTAGGGCTGATCTTTACAAAACCTAAAAGATGTACATGACAAAGATTGACTTGCCTACAACAAACGTTGATAAATTCAAGCATAAAAATCACAGTAATAACCAAATGGCATGACCAGGATGGCCGAGTGGTTAAGTCGTTGGACTTAAGGTCCAATGGACAAATGTCCTCGTGGGTTCAAACCCCACTCCTGGTAGGGCTGATCTTTACAAAACCTAAAAGATGTACATGACAAAGATTGATTTGCCTATAACAAATGCTGATAGATAAATTCAAGCATAAAAATCACAGTAATAACCACATGACATGACCAGGATGGTTAAGGCGTTGGACTTAAGATCCAATGGACAAATGTCCTTGAGAGTTCAAACCCGGCTCCTGGTAGGGCTAACCTTTAAAAAACCTAAAAGAAATACATGACAAAGATTGACTTGCCTACAACAAATGTTGATAAATTCTAGCATAAAAATCTAATGTTTGTACATTAAAATCCAATCTTTGTACGTGACAAAGATTGATTTGCCTATAACAAATGCTGATAGATAAATTCAAGCATAAAAATCACAGTAATAACCACATGACATGACCAGGATGGCCGAGTGGTTAAGGCGTTGGACTTAAGGTCCAATGGACAAATGTCCTCGTGGGTTCAAACCCCACTCCTGGTAGGGCTGATCTTTAAAAACCTAAAAGAAATACATGACAAAGATTGACTTGCCTACAACAAACGTTGATAAATTCTAGCATAAAAATCACAGTAATAAAAATCTAATGTTTGTACATTAAAATCCAATCTTTACGTGACAAAGATTGATTTGCCTATAACAAATGCTGATAGATAAATTCAAGCATAAAAATCACAGTAATAACCACATGACATGACCAGGATGGTTAAGTCGTTGGACTTAGAGTCCAATGGACAAATGTCCTCGAGAGTTCAAACCCGGCTCCTGGTAGGGCTAACCTTTAAAAAACCTAAAAGAAATACATGACAAAGATTGACTTGCCTACAACAAACGTTGATAAATTCTAGCATAAAAATCACAGTAATAAAAATCTAATGTAGTGACCAGGGTGGCCGAGTGGTTAAGGCGTTGGACTTAAGATCCAATGGACAAATGTCCTCGTGGGTTCAAACCCCACTCCTGGTAGGGCTGATCTTTACAAAACCTAAAAGATGTACATGACAAAGATTGACTTGCCTACAACAAATGCTGATAGATAAATTCAAGCATAAAAATCACAGTAATAACCAAATGGCATGACCAGGATGGCCGAGTGGTTAAGTCGTTGGACTTAAGGTCCAATGGACAAATGTCCCCGTGGGTTCAAACCCCACTCCTGGTAGGGCTGATCTTTACAAAACCTAAAAGATGTACATGACAAAGATTGACTTGCCTACAACAAATGCTGATAGATAAATTCAAGCATAAAAATCACAGTAATAACCAAATGACATGACCAGGATGGCCGAGTGGTTAAGTCGTTGGACTTAGGGTCCAATGGACAAATGTCCTCGAGGTTCAAACCCCACTCCTGGTAGGGCTGATCTTTAAAAACCTAAAAGATGTACATGACAAAGATTGATTTGCCTATAACAAATGCTGATAGATAAATTCAAGCATAAAAATCACAGTAACAACCACATGACATGACCAGGATGGCCGAGTGGTTAAGTCGTTGGACTTAAAATCCAATGGACAAATGTCCTCGAGTTCAAACCCCACTCCTGGTAGGGCTGATCTTTATAAAACCTAAAAGAAATACATGACAAAGATTGACTTGCCTACAACAAACGTTGATAAATTCTAGCATAAAAATCACAGTAATAAAAATCTAATGTTTGTACATTAAAATCCAATCTTTGTACGTGACAAAGATTGATTTGCCTATAACAAATGCTGATAGATAAATTCAAGCATAAAAATCACAGTAATAACCACATGACATGACCAGGATGGTTAAGTCGTTGGACTTAAGTCCAATGGACAAATGTCCTCGAGAGTTCAAACCCGGCTCCTGGTAGGGCTAACCTTTAAAAACCTAAAAGATGTACATGACAAAGATTGACTTGCCTACAACAAACGTTGATAAATTCTAGCATAAAAATCACAGTAATAAAAATCTAATGTAGTGACCAGGGTGGCCGAGTGGTTAAGGCGTTGGACTTAAGATCCAATGGACAAATGTCCTCGTGGGTTCAAACCCCACTCCTGGTAGGGCTGATCTTTACAAAACCTAAAAGATGTACATGACAAAGATTGACTTGCCTACAACAAATGCTGATAGATAAATTCAAGCATAAAAATCACAGTAACAACCACATGACATGACCAGGATGGCCGAGTGGTTAAGTCGTTGGACTTAAGATCCAATGGACAAATGTCCTTGAGAGTTCAAACCCGGCTCCTGGTAGGGCTAACCTTTAAAAACCTAAAAGAAATACATGACAAAGATTGACTTGCCTACAACAAATGTTGATAAATTCTAGCATAAAAGTCACAGTAATAAAAATCTAATGTTTGTACATTAAAATCCAATCTTAGTACGTTACAAAGATTGATTTGCCTACAACAAATGCTGATAGATAAATTCAAGCATAAAAATCACAGTAATAACCAAATGACATGACCAGGATGGTTAAGTCGTTGGACTTAGGGTCCAATGGACAAATGTCCTCATGAGTTCAAACCCCACTCCTGGTAGGGCTAACCTTTAAAAACCTAAAAGAAATACATGACAAAGATTGACTTGCCTACAACAAACGTTGATAAATTCTAGCATAAAAATCACAGTAACAACCACATGACATGACCAGGATGGTTAAGTCGTTGGACTTAGGGTCCAATGGACAAATGTCCTCGAGAGTTCAAACCCCACTCCTGGTAGGGCTAACCTTTAAAAACCTAAAAGAAATACATGACAAAGATTGACTTGCCTACAACAAACGTTGATAAATTCTAGCATAAAAATCACAGTAATAAAATTCTAATGTTTGTACATTAAAATCCAATCTTTGTAAGTGACAAAGATTGATTTGCCTATAACAAATGCTGATAGATAAATTCAAGCATAAAAATCACAGTAATAACCACATGACATGACCAGGATGGTTAAGTCGTTGGACTTAGGGTCCAATGGACAAATGTCCTCGAGAGTTCAAACCCCACTCCTGGTACGGCTGATCTTCATAAAACCTAAAAGAAATACATGACAAAGATTGACTTGCCTACAACAAACGTTGATAAATTCTAGCATAAAAATCACAGTAACAACCACATGACATGACCAGGATGGTTAAGTCGTTGGACTTAGGTCCAATGGACAAATGTCCTCATGAGTTCAAACCCCACTCCTGGTAGGGCTGATCTTTATAAAACCTAAAAGATGTACGTGACAAAGATTGATTTGCCTATAACAAATGCTGATAGATAAATTCAAGCATAAAAATCACATTAACAACCACATGACATGACCAGAATGGTTAAGTCGTTGGACTTAGGGTCCAATGGACAAATGTCCTCGAGAGTTTAAACCCGGCTCCTGGTAGGGCTAACCTTTAAAAAACCTAAAAGAAATACATGACGAAGATTGACTTGCCTACAACAAACGTTGATAAATTCTAGCATAAAAATCACAGTAATAAAATTCTAATGTAGTGACCAGGGTGGCCGAGTGGTTAAGCCGTTGGACTTAAGATCCAATGGACAAATGTCCTCGTGGGTTCAAACCCCACTCCTGGTACGGCTGATCTTCATAAAACCTAAAAGAAATACATGACAAAGATTGACTTGCCTACAACAAACGTTGATAAATTCTAGCATAAAAGTCACAGTAATAAAAATCTAATGTTTGTACATTAAAATCCAATCTTTGTACGTGACAAAGATTGATTTGCCTATAACAAATGCTGATAGATAAATTCAAGCATAAAAATCACAGTAATAACCACATGACATGACCAGGATGGTTAAGTCGTTGGACTTAGGGTCCAATGGACAAATGTCCTCGAGAGTTCAAACCCCACTCCTGGTAGGGCTGATCTTTATAAAACCTAAAAGATGTACGTGACAAAGATTGATTTGCCTATAACAAATGCTGATAGATAAATTCAAGCATAAAAATCACAGTAACAACCACATGACATGACCAGGATGGCCGAGTGGTTAAGGCGTTGGACTTAGGGTCCAATGGACAAATGTCCTCGAGAGTTCAAACCCGGCTCCTGGTAGGGCTAACCTTTAAAAAACCTAAAAGAAATACATGACAAAGATTGATTTGCCTATAACAAATGCTGATAGATAAATTCAAGCATAAAAATCACAGTAATAACCACATGACATGACCAGGATGGTTAAGTCGTTGGACTTAGAGTCCAATGGACAAATGTCCTCGAGTTCAAACCCGGCTCCTGGTAGGGCTAACCTTTAAAAAACCTAAAAGAAATACATGACAAAGATTGACTTGCCTACAACAAACGTTGATAAATTCTAGCATAAAAATCACAGTAATAAAAATCTAATGTTTGTACATTAAAATCCAATCTTTGTACGTGACAAAGATTGATTTGCCTATAACAAATGCTGATAGATAAATTCAAGCATAAAAATCACAGTAATAACCACATGACATGACCAGGATGGTTAAGTCGTTGGACTTAGAGTCCAATGGACAAATGTCCTCGAGAGTTCAAACCCGGCTCCTGGTAGGGCTAACCTTTAAAAAACCTAAAAGAAATACATGACAAAGATTGACTTGCCTACAACAAACGTTGATAAATTCTAGCATAAAAATCACAGTAACAACCACATGACATGACCAGGATGGTTAAGTCGTTGGACTTAGGGTCCAATGGACAAATGTCCTCGAGAGTTCAAACCCCTCCTGGTAGGGCTAACCTTTAAAAACCTAAAAGAAATACATGACAAAGATTGACTTGCCTACAACAAACGTTGATAAATTCTAGCATAAAAATCACAGTAATAAAAATCTAATGTAGTGACCAGGGTGGCCGAGTGGTTAAGGCGTTGGACTTAAGATCCAATGGACAAATGTCCTCGTGGGTTCAAACCCCACTCCTGGTAGGGCTGATCTTTACAAAACCTAAAAGAAATACATGACAAAGATTGAACAAATGCTGATAGATAAATTCAAGCATAAAAATCACAGTAATAACCAAATGACATGACCAGGATGGCCGAGTGGTTAAGTCGTTGGACTTAAGGTCCAATGGACAAATGTCCTCGTGGGTTCAAACCCCACTCCTGGTAGGGCTGATCTTTAAAAACCTAAAAGATGTACATGACAAAGATTGACTTGCCTATAACAAATGCTGATAGATAAATTCAAGCATAAAAATCTAATGTTTGTACATTAAAATCCAATCTTGTACGTGACAAAGATTGATTTGCCTATAACAAATGCTGATAGATAAATTCAAGCATAAAAATCACAGTAATAAAAATCTAATGTTTGTACATTAAAATCCAATCTTTATACGTGACAAAGATTGACTTGCCTACAACAAACGTTGATAAATTCTAGCATAAAAATCACAGTAATAAAAATCTAATGTTTGTACATTAAAATCCAATCTTTGTACGTGACAAAGATTGATTTGCCTATAACAAATGCTGATAGATAAATTCAAGCATAAAAATCACAGTAATAACCACATGACATGACCAGGATGGTTAAGTCGTTGGACTTAGAGTCCAATGGACAAATGTCCTCGAGAGTTCAAACCCGGCTCCTGGTAGGGCTAACCTTTAAAAAACCTAAAAGAAATACATGACAAAGATTGACTTGCCTACAACAAACGTTGATAAATTCTAGCATAAAAATCACAGTAATAAAAATCTAATGTAGTGACCAGGGTGGCCGAGTGGTTAAGGCGTTGGACTTAAGATCCAATGGACAAATGTCCTCGTGGGTTCAAACCCCACTCCTGGTAGGGCTGATCTTTACAAAACCTAAAAGATGTACATGACAAAGATTGAACAAATGCTGATAGATAAATTCAAGCATAAAAATCACAGTAATAACCAAATGACATGACCAGGATGGCCGAGTGGTTAAGGCGTTGGACTTAAGATCCAATGGACAAATGTCCTTGAGAGTTCAAACCCTGCTCCTGGTAGGGCTAACCTTTAAAAAACCTAAAAGAAATACATGACAAAGATTGACTTGCCTACAACAAATGTTGATAAATTCTAGCATAAAAATCTAATGTTTGTACATTAAAATCCAATCTTTGTACGTGACAAAGATTGATTTGCCTATAACAAATGCTCATAGATAAATTCAAGCATAAAAATCACAGTAATAACCAAATGACATGACCAGGATGGTTAAGTCGTTGGACTTAGGGTCCAATGGACAAATGTTCTCATGGGTTCAAACCCCACTCCTGGTAGGGCTAACCTTTAAAAAACCTAAAAGAAATACATGACAAAGATTGACTTGCCTACAACAAATGCTGATAGATAAATTCTAGCATAAAAATCACAGTAACAACCACATGACATGACCAGGATGGTTAAGTCGTTGGACTTAGGGTCCAATGTACAAATGTCCTCGAGAGTTCAAACCCGGCTCCTGGTAGGGCTAACCTTTAAAAAACCTAAAAGAAATACATGACAAAGATTGACTTGCCTACAACAAACGTTGATAAATTCTAGCATAAAAATCACAGTAATAAAAATCTAATGTTTGTACATTAAAATCCAATCTTTGTACGTGACAAAGATTGATTTGCCTATAACAAATGCTGATAGATAAATTCAAGCATAAAAATCACAGTAACAACCACATGACATGACCAGGATGGTTAAGTCGTTGGACTTAGGTCCAATGGACAAATGTCCTCGAGAGTTCAAACCCGGCTCCTGGTAGGGCTAACCTTTAAAAAAACCTAAAAGAAATACATGACAAAGATTGACTTGCCTACAACAAACGTTGATAAATTCTAGCATAAAAATCTAATGTAGTGACCAGGGTGGCCGAGTGGTTAAGGCGTTGGACTTAAGGTCCAATGGACAAATGTCCTCATGAGTTCAAACCCCACTCCTGGTAGGGCTGATCTTTATAAAACCTAAAAGATGTACGTGACAAAGATTGATTTGCCTATAACAAATGCTGATAGATAAATTCAAGCATAAAAATCACAGTAACAACCACATGACATGACCAGGATGGTTAAGTCGTTGGACTTAGGGTCCAATGGACAAATGTCCTCGAGAGTTCAAACCCGGCTCCTGGTAGGGCTAACCTTTAAAAAACCTAAAAGAAATACATGACAAAGATTGACTTGCCTACAACAAACGTTGATAAATTCTAGCATAAAAATCACAGTAATAAAAATCTAGTGTAGTGACCAGGGTGGCCGAGTGGTTAAGGCGTTGGACTTAAGATCCAATGGACAAATGTCCTCGTGGGTTCAAACCCCACTCCTGGTAGGGCTGATCTTTATAAAACCTAAAAGAAATACATGACAAAGATTGACTTGCCTACAACAAACGTTGATAAATTCTAGCATAAAAGTCACAGTGATAAAAATCTAATGTTTGTACATTAAAATCCAATCTTTGTACGTGACAAAGATTGATTTGCCTATAACAAATGCTGATAGATAAATTCAAGCATAAAAATCACAGTAATAACCACATGACATGACCAGGATGGTTAAGTCGTTGGACTTAGGGTCCAATGGACAAATGTCCTCGAGTTCAAACCCCACTCCTGGTAGGGCTGATCTTTATAAAACCTAAAAGATGTACGTGACAAAGATTGATTTGCCTATAACAAATGCTGATAGATAAATTCAAGCATAAAAATCACAGTAATAACCAAATGGCATGACCAGGATGGTTAAGGCGTTGGACTTAAGATCCAATGGACAAATGTCCTCGTGGGTTCAAACCCCACTCCTGGTAGGGCTGATCTTTAAAAACCTAAAAGAAATACATGACAAATACATGACAAAGATTGACTTGCCTACAACAAACGTTGATAAATTCTAGCATAAAAATCACAGTAATAAAAATCTAATGTTTGTACATTAAAATCCAATCTTTGTACGTGACAAAGATTGATTTGCCTATAACAAATGCTGATAGATAAATTCAAGCATAAAAATCACAGTAACAACCACATGACATGACCAGGATGGTTAAGTCGTTGGACTTAACGTCCAATGGACAAATGTCCTCGAGAGTTCAAACCCGGCTCCTGGTAGGGCTAACCTTTAAAAAACCTAAAAGAAATACATGACAAAGATTGACTTGCCTACAACAAACGTTGATAAATTCTAGCATAAAAATCACAGTAAGAACCACATGACGTGACCAGGATGGTTAAGTCGTTGGACTTAGGGTCCAATGGACAAATGTCCTCGAGAGTTCAAACCCGGCTCCTGGTAGGGCTAACCTTTAAAAAACCTAAAAGAAATACATGACAAAGATTGACTTGCCTACAACAAACGTTGATAAATTCTAGCATAAAAATCACAGTAATAAAAATCTAATGTAGTGACCAGGGTGGCCGAGTGGTTAAGGCGTTGGACTTAAGATCCAATGGACAAATGTCCTCGTGGGTTCAAACCCCACTCCTGGTAGGGCTGATCTTTATAAAACCTGAAAGAAATACATGACAAAGATTGACTTGCCTACAACAAACATTGATAAATTCTAGCATAAAAATCACAGTAATAAAAATCTAATGATTGTACATTAAAATCCAATCTTTACGTGACAAAGATTGATTTGCCTATAACAAATGCTGATAGATAAATTCAAGCATAAAAATCACAGTAACAACCACATGACATGACCAGGATGGTTAAGTCGTTGGACTTAGGGTCCAATGGACAAATGTCCTCGAGAGTTCAAACCCGGCTCCTGGTAGGGCTAACCTTTAAAAAACCTAAAAGAAATACATGACAAAGATTGACTTGCCTACAACAAACTTTGATAAATTCTAGCATAAAAATCACAGTAATAAAAATCTAATGTAGTGACCAGGGTGGCCGAGTGGTTAAGGCGTTGGACTTAAGATCCAATGGACAAATGTCCTCGTGGGTTCAAACCCCACTCCTGGTACGGCTAACCTTTAAAAAAACTAAAAGAAATACATGACAAAGATTGACTTGCCTACAACAAACGTTGATAAATTCTAGCATAAAAATCTCATGTTTGTACATTAAAATCCAATCTTAGTACGTTACAAAGATTGATTTGCCTATAACAAATGCTGATAGATAAATTCAAGCATAAAAATCACAGTCATGACCAGGATGGCCGAGTGGTTAAGGCGTAGGACTTAAAATCCAATGGACAAATATCCTCGTGGGTTCAAACCCCACTCCTGGTAGGTCTGATCTTTATAAAACCTAAAACAAATACATGACAAAGATTGACTTGCCTACAACAAACGTTGATAAATTCTAGCATAAAAATCACAGTAATAAAAATCTAATGTTTGTACATTAAAATCCAATCTTTATGCGTGACAAAGATTGATTTGCCTATAACAAATGCTGATAGATAAATTCAAGCATAAAAATCACAGTAACAACCACATGACATGACCAGGATGGTTAAGTCGTTGGACTTAGGGTCCAATGGACAAATGTCCTCGAGAGTTCAAACCCGGCTCCTGGTAGGGCTAACCTTTAAAAAACCTAAAAGAAATACATGACAAAGATTGACTTGCCTACAACAAACGTTGATAAATTCTAGCATAAAAATCACAGTAAGAACCACATGACATGACCAGGATGGTTAAGTCGTTGGACTTAGGGTCCAATGGACAAATGTCCTCGAGAGTTCAAACCCGGCTCCTGGTAGGGCTAACCTTTAAAAAACCTAAAAGAAATACATGACAAAGATTGACTTGCCTACAACAAACGTTGATAAATTCTAGCATAAAAATCACAGTAATAAAAATCTAATGTAGTGACCAGGATGGCCAGTGGTTAAGGCGTTGGACTTAAGATCCAATGGACAAATGTCCTCGTGGGTTCAAACCCCACTCCTGGTAGGGCTGATCTTTATAAAACCTGAAAGAAATACATGACAAAGATTGACTTGCCTACAACAAACATTGATAAATTCTAGCATAAAAATCACAGTAATAAAAATCTAATGTTTGTACATTAAAATCCAATCTTTGTACGTGACAAAGATTGATTTGCCTATAACAAATGCTGATAGATAAATTCAAGCATAAAAATCACAGTAACAACCACATGACATGACCAGGATGGTTAAGTCGTTGGACTTAGGGTCCAATGGACAAATGTCATCGAGAGTTCAAACCCGGCTCCTGGTAGGGCTAACCTTTAAAAAACCTAAAAGAAATACATGACAAAGATTGACTTGCCTACAACAAACGTTGATAAATTCTAGCATAAAAATCACAGTAATAAAAATCTAATGTAGTGACCAGGGTGGCCGAGTGGTTAAGGCGTTGGACTTAAGATCCAATGGACAAATGTCCTCGAGGTTCAAACCCCACTCCTGGTAGGGCTAACCTTTAAAAACCTAAAAGAAATACATGACAAAGATTGACTTGCCTACAACAAATGCTGATAGATAAATTCAAGCATAAAAATCACAGTAATAACCACATGACATGACCAGGATGGCCGAGTGGTTAAGGCGTTGGACTTAAGATCCAATGGACAAATGTCCTCGAGAGTTCAAACCCCACTCCTGGTAGGGCTAACCTTTAAAAACCTAAAAGAAATACATGACAAAGATTGACTTGCCTACAACAAATGCTGATAGATAAATTCAAGCATAAAAATCTAATGTTTGTACATTAAAATCCAATCTTTACGTGACAAAGATTGATTTGCCTATAACAAATGCTGATAGATAAATTCAAGCATAAAAATCACAGTAATAACCACATGACATGACCAGGATGGTTAAGTCGTTGGACTTAGGGTCCAATGGACAAATGTCCTCGAGGTTCAAACCCCACTCCTGGTAGGGCTAACCTTTAAAAACCTAAAAGAAATACATGACAAAGATTGACTTGCCTACAACAAACGTTGATAAATTCTAGCATAAAAATCACAGTAACAACCACATGACATGACCAGGATGGTTAAGTCGTTGGACTTAAGATCCAATGGACAAATGTCCTCGAGTTCAAACCCCACTCCTGGTAGGGCTAACCTTTAAAAACCTAAAAGAAATACATGACAAAGATTGACTTGCCTACAACAAACGTTGATAAATTCTAGCATAAAAATCACAGTAATAAAAATCTAATGTTTGTACATTAAAATCCAATCTTTGTACGTGACAAAGATTGATTTGCCTATAACAAATGCTGATAGATAAATTCAAGCATAAAAATCACAGTAACAACCACATGACATGACCAGGATGGTTAAGTCGTTGGACTTAGGGTCCAATGGACAAATGTCCTCGAGAGTTCAAACCCGGCTCCTGGTAGGGCTAACCTTTAAAAAACCTAAAAGAAATACATGACAAAGATTGACTTGCCTACAACAAACGTTGATAAATTCTAGCATAAAAATCTAATGTAGTGACCAGGGTGGCCGAGTGGTTAAGGCGTTGGACTTAAGGTCCAATGGACAAATGTCCTCATGAGTTCAAACCCCACTCCTGGTAGGGCTGATCTTTATAAAACCTAAAAGATGTACGTGACAAAGATTGATTTGCCTATAACAAATGCTGATAGATAAATTCAAGCATAAAAATCACAGTAACAACCACATGACATGACCAGGATGGTTAAGTCGTTGGACTTAGGGTCCAATGGACAAATGTCCTCGAGAGTTCAAACCCGGCTCCTGGTAGGGCTAACCTTTAAAAAACCTAAAAGAAATACATGACAAAGATTGACTTGCCTACAACAAACGTTGATAAATTCTAGCATAAAAATCACAGTAATAAAAATCTAATGTAGTGACCAGGGTGGCCAGTGGTTAAGGCGTTGGACTTAAGATCCAATGGACAAATGTCCTCGTGGGTTCAAACCCCACTCCTGGTAGGGCTGATCTTTATAAAACCTAAAAGAAATACATGACAAAGATTGACTTGCCTACAACAAACGTTGATAAATTCTAGCATAAAAATCACAGTAATAAAAATCTAATGTTTGTACATTAAAATCCAATCTTTGTACGTGACAAAGATTGATTTGCCTATAACAAATGCTGATAGATAAATTCAAGCATAAAAATCACAGTAATAACCACATGACATGACCAGGATGGTTAAGTCGTTGGACTTAGGGTCCAATGGACAAATGTCCTCGAGAGTTCAAACCCCACTCCTGGTAGGGCTGATCTTTATAAAACCTAAAAGATGTACGTGACAAAGATTGATTTGCCTATAACAAATGCTGATAGATAAATTCAAGCATAAAAATCACAGTCATGACCAGGATGGCCGAGTGGTTGAGGCGTAGGACTTAAAATCCAATGGACAAATATCCTCGTGGGTTCAAACCCCACTCCTGGTAGGTCTGATCTTTATAAAACCTAAAAGAAATACATGACAAATACATGACAAAGATTGACTTGCCTACAACAAACGTTGATAAATTCTAGCATAAAAATCACAGTAATAAAAATCTAATGTTTGTACATTAAAATCCAATCTTTGTACGTGACAAAGATTGATTTGCCTATAACAAATGCTGATAGATAAATTCAAGCATAAAAATCACAGTAACAACCACATGACATGACCAGGATGGTTAAGTCGTTGGACTTAACGTCCAATGGACAAATGTCCTCGAGAGTTCAAACCCGGCTCCTGGTAGGGCTAACCTTTAAAAAACCTAAAAGAAATACATGACAAAGATTGACTTGCCTACAACAAACGTTGATAAATTCTAGCATAAAAATCACAGTAAGAACCACATGACATGACCAGGATGGTTAAGTCGTTGGACTTAGGGTCCAATGGACAAATGTCCTCGAGAGTTCAAACCCGGCTCCTGGTAGGGCTAACCTTTAAAAAACCTAAAAGAAATACATGACAAAGATTGACTTGCCTACAACAAACGTTGATAAATTCTAGCATAAAAATCACAGTAATAAAAATCTAATGTAGTGACCAGGGTGGCCGAGTGGTTAAGGCGTTGGACTTAAGATCCAATGGACAAATGTCCTCGTGGGTTCAAACCCCACTCCTGGTAGGGCTGATCTTTATAAAACCTGAAAGAAATACATGACAAAGATTGACTTGCCTACAACAAACATTGATAAATTCTAGCATAAAAATCACAGTAATAAAAATCTAATGTTTGTACATTAAAATCCAATCTTTGTACGTGACAAAGATTGATTTGCCTATAACAAATGCTGATAGATAAATTCAAGCATAAAAATCACAGTAACAACCACATGACATGACCAGGATGGTTAAGTCGTTGGACTTAGGGTCCAATGGACAAATGTCCTCGAGAGTTCAAACCCGGCTCCTGGTAGGGCTAACCTTTAAAAAACCTAAAAGAAATACATGACAAAGATTGACTTGCCTACAACAAACTTTGATAAATTCTAGCATAAAAATCACAGTAATAAAAATCTAATGTAGTGACCAGGGTGGCCGAGTGGTTAAGGCGTTGGACTTAAGATCCAATGGACAAATGTCCTCGTGGGTTCAAACCCCACTCCTGGTAGGGCTAACCTTTAAAAAACCTAAAAGAAATACATGACAAAGATTGACTTGCCTACAACAAACGTTGATAAATTCTAGCATAAAAATCTCATGTTTGTACATTAAAATCCAATCTTAGTACGTTACAAAGATTGATTTGCCTATAACAAATGCTGATAGATAAATTCAAGCATAAAAATCACAGTCATGACCAGGATGGCCGAGTGGTTAAGGCGTAGGACTTAAAATCCAATGGACAAATATCCTCGTGGGTTCAAACCCCACTCCTGGTAGGTCTGATCTTTATAAAACCTAAAAGAAATACATGACAAATACATGACAAAGATTGACTTGCCTACAACAAACGTTGATAAATTCTAGCATAAAAATCACAGTAATAAAAATCTAATGTTTGTACATTAAAATCCAATCTTTGTACGTGACAAAGATTGATTTGCCTATAACAAATGCTGATAGATAAATTCAAGCATAAAAATCACAGTAACAACCACATGACATGACCAGGATGGTTAAGTCGTTGGACTTAGGGTCCAATGGACAAATGTCCTCGAGAGTTCAAACCCGCTCCTGGTAGGGCTAACCTTTAAAAACCTAAAAGAAATACATGACAAAGATTGACTTGCCTACAACAAACGTTGATAAATTCTAGCATAAAAATCACAGTAAGAACCACATGACATGACCAGGATGGTTAAGTCGTTGGACTTAGGGTCCAATGGACAAATGTCCTCGAGAGTTCAAACCCGGCTCCTGGTAGGGCTAACCTTTAAAAAACCTAAAAGAAATACATGACAAAGATTGACTTGCCTACAACAAACGTTGATAAATTCTAGCATAAAAATCACAGTAATAAAAATCTAATGTAGTGACCAGGATGGCCGAGTGGTTAAGGCGTTGGACTTAAGATCCAATGGACAAATGTCCTCGTGGGTTCAAACCCCACTCCTGGTAGGGCTGATCTTTATAAAACCTGAAAGAAATACATGACAAAGATTGACTTGCCTACAACAAACATTGATAAATTCTAGCATAAAAATCACAGTAATAAAAATCTAATGTTTGTACATTAAAATCCAATCTTTGTACGTGACAAAGATTGATTTGCCTATAACAAATGCTGATAGATAAATTCAAGCATAAAAATCACAGTAACAACCACATGACATGACCAGGATGGTTAAGTCGTTGGACTTAGGGTCCAATGGACAAATGTCATCGAGAGTTCAAACCCGGCTCCTGGTAGGGCTAACCTTTAAAAAACCTAAAAGAAATACATGACAAAGATTGACTTGCCTACAACAAACGTTGATAAATTCTAGCATAAAAATCACAGCAATAAAACTCTAATGTAGTGACCAGGGTGGCCGAGTGGTTAAGGCGTTGGACTTAAGATCCAATGGACAAATGTCCTCGTGGGTTCAAACCCCACTCCTGGTAGGGCTAACCTTTAAAAAACCTAAAAGAAATACATGACAAAGATTGACTTGCCTACAACAAACGTTGATAAATTCTAGCATAAAAATCACAGTAACAACCACATGACATGACCAGGATGGTTAAGTCGTTGGACTTAGGGTCCAATGGACAAATGTTCTCATGGGTTCAAACCCCACTCCTGGTAGGGCTAACCTTTAAAAAACCTAAAAGAAATACATGACAAAGATTGACTTGCCTACAACAAACGTTGATAAATTCTAGCATAAAAATCACAGTAACAACCACATGACATGACCAGGATGGTTAAGTCGTTGGACTTAGGGTCCAATGGACAAATGTTCTCATGGGATCAAACCCCACTCCTGGTAGGGCTAACCTTTAAAAAACCTAAAAGAAATACATGACAAAGATTGACTTGCCTACAACTAACGTTGATAAATTCTAGCATAAAAATCACAGTAACAACCACATGACATGACCAGGATGGTTAAGTCGTTGGACTTAGGGTCCAATGGACAAATGTCCTCGAGAGTTCAAACCCCACTCCTGGTACGGCTGATCTTTATAAAACCTAAAAGAAATACATGACAAAGATTGACTTGCCTACAACAAACGTTGATAAATTCTAGCATAAAAATCACAGTAATAAAAATCTAATGTTTGTACATTAAAATCCAATCTTTCTACGTGACAAAGATTGATTTGCCTATAACAAATGCTGATAGATAAATTCAAGCATAAAAATCACAGTAACAACCACATGACATGACCAGGATGGTTAAGTCGTTGGACTTAGGGTCCAATGGACAAATGTCCTCGAGTTCAAACCCGGCTCCTGGTAGGGCTAACCTTTAAAAACCTAAAAGAAATACATGACAAAGATTGACTTGCCTACAACAAACGTTGATAAATTCTAGCATAAAAATCACAGTAAGAACCACATGACATGACCAGGATGGTTAAGTCGTTGGACTTAGGTCCAATGGACAAATGTCCTCGAGAGTTCAAACCCGGCTCCTGGTAGGGCTAACCTTTAAAAACCTAAAAGAAATACATGACAAAGATTGACTTGCCTACAACAAACGTTGATAAATTCTAGCATAAAAATCACAGTAATAAAAATCTAATGTAGTGACCAGGGTGGCCGAGTGGTTAAGGCGTTGGACTTAAGATCCAATGGACAAATGTCCTCGTGGGTTCAAACCCCACTCCTGGTAGGGCTGATCTTTATAAAACCTAAAAGAAATACATGACAAAGATTGACTTGCCTACAACAAATGCTGATAGATAAATTCAAGCATAAAAATCACATTAACAACCACATGACATGACCAGAATGGTTAAGTCGTTGGACTTAGGGTCCAATGGACAAATGTCCTCATGAGTTCAAACCCCACTCCTGGTAGGGCTAACCTTTAAAAACCTAAAAGAAATACATGACAAAGATTGACTTGCCTACAACAAACGTTGATAAATTCTAGCATAAAAATCACAGTAACAACCACATGACATGACCAGGATGGTTAAGTCGTTGGACTTAGGGTCCAATGGACAAATGTCCTCGAGTTCAAACCCCACTCCTGGTAGGGCTAACCTTTAAAAACCTAAAAGAAATACATGACAAAGATTGACTTGCCTACAACAAATGCTGATAGATAAATTCTAGCATAAAAATCACAGTAACAACCACATGACATGACCAGGATGGTTAAGTCGTTGGACTTAGGGTCCAATGGACAAATGTCTCGAGAGTTCAAACCCGGCTCCTGGTAGGGCTAACCTTTAAAAACCTAAAAGAAATACATGACAAAGATTGACTTGCCTACAACAAACGTTGATAAATTCTAGCATAAAAATCTAATGTTTGTACATTAAAATCCAATCTTTGTACGTGACAAAGATTGATTTGCCTATAACAAATGCTGATAGATAAATTCAAGCATAAAAATCACAGTCATGACCAGGATGGCCGAGTGGTTAAGGCGTTGGACTTAAGATCCAATGGACAAATGTCCTCGTGGGTTCAAACCCCACTCCTGGTAGGGCTGATCTTTATAAAACCTAAAAGAAATACATGACAAAGATTGACTTGCCTACAACAAACGTTGATAAATTCTAGCATAAAAATCACAGTAATAAAAATCTAATGTTTGTACATTAAAATCCAATCTTTGTACGTGACAAAGATTGATTTGCCTATAACAAATGCTGATAGATAAATTCAAGCATAAAAATCACAGTAACAACCACATGACATGACCAGGATGGTTAAGTCGTTGGACTTAGGGTCCAATGGACAAATGTCCTCGAGAGTTCAAACCCGGCTCCTGGTAGGGCTAACCTTTAAAAAACCTAAAAGAAATACATGACAAAGATTGACTTGCCTACAACAAACGTTGATAAATTCTAGCATAAAAATCACAGTAATAAAAATCTAATGTAGTGACCAGGGTGGCTGAGTGGTTAAGGCGTTGGACTTAAGATCCAATGGACAAATGTCCTCGAGAGTTCAAACCCCACTCCTGGTAGGGCTGATCTTTATAAAACCTAAAAGAAATACATGACAAAGATTGACTTGCCTACAACAAACGTTGATAAATTCTAGCATAAAAATCACAGTAATAAAAATCTAATGTTTGTACATTAAAATCCAATCTTTGTACGTGACAAAGATTGATTTGCCTATAACAAATGCTGATAGATAAATTCAAGCATAAAAATCACAGTAACAACCACATGACATGACCAGGATGGTTAAGTCGTTGGACTTAGGGTCCAATGGACAAATGTCATCGAGAGTTCAAACCCGGCTCCTGGTAGGGCTAACCTTTAAAAAACCTAAAAGAAATACATGACAAAGATTGACTTGCCTACAACAAACGTTGATAAATTCTAGCATAAAAATCACAGTAATAAAAATCTAATGTTTGTACATTAAAATCCAATCTTTGTACGTGACAAAGATTGATTTGCCTATAACAAATGCTGATAGATAAATTCAAGCATAAAAATCACAGTAACAACCACATGACATGACCAGGATGGTTAAGTCGTTGGACTTAAGATCCAATGGACAAATGTCCTCGAGTTCAAACCCGGCTCCTGGTAGGGCTAACCTTTAAAAACCTAAAAGAAATACATGACAAAGATTGACTTGCCTACAACAAACGTTGATAAATTCTAGCATAAAAATCACAGTAATAAAAATCTAATGTAGTGACCAGGGTGGCAGTGGTTAAGGCGTTGGACTTAAGGTCCAATGGACAAATGTCCTCGAGAGTTCAAACCCGGCTCCTGGTAGGGCTAACCTTTAAAAACCTAAAAGAAATACATGACAAAGATTGACTTGCCTACAACAAATGCTGATAGATAAATTCTAGCATAAAAATCACAGTAATAAAAATCTAATGTAGTGACCAGGGTGGCCGAGTGGTTAAGTCGTTGGACTTAAGGTCCAATGGACAAATGTCCTCATGAGTTCAAACCCCACTCCTGGTAGGGCTGATCTTTATAAAACCTAAAAGATGTACATGACAAAGATTGATTTGCCTATAACAAATGCTGATAGATAAATTCAAGCATAAAAATCACATTAACAACCACATGACATGACCAGGATGGCCGAGTGGTTAAGTCGTTGGACTTAGGTCCAATGGACAAATGTCCTCGAGAGTTCAAACCCGCCCTGGTAGGGCTAACCTTTAAAAACCTAAAAGAAATACATGACAAAGATTGACTTGCCTACAACAAACGTTGATAAATTCTAGCATAAAAATCACAGCAATAAAGCTCTAATGTAGTGACCAGGGTGTCCGAGTGGTTAAGGCGTTGGACTTAGGATCCAATGGACAAATGTCCTCGTGGGTTCAAACCCCACTCCTGGTAGGGCTGATCTTTACAAAACCTAAAAGATATACATGACAAAGATTGATCTGCCTATAACAAATGCTGATAGATAAATTCAAGCATAAAAATCACAGTAACAACCACATGACATGACCAGGATGGTTAAGTCGTTGGACTTAGGGTCCAATGGACAAATGTCCTCGAGAGTTCAAACCCGGCTCCTGGTAGGGCTAACCTTTAAAAAACCTAAAAGAAATACATGACAAAGATTGACTTGCCTACAACAAACGTTGATAAATTCTAGCATAAAAATCACAGTAATAAAAATCTAATGTAGTGACCAGGGTGGCCGAGTGGTTAAGGCGTTGGACTTAAGATCCAATGGACAAATGTCCTCGTGGGTTCAAACCCCACTCCTGGTAGGGCTGATCTTTATAAAACCTAAAAGAAATACATGACAAAGATTGACTTGCCTACAACAAACGTTGATAAATTCTAGCATAAAAATCTAATGTTTGTACATTAAAATCCAATCCAATCTTGCCTATAACAAATGCTGATAGATAAATTCTAGCATAAAAATCACAGTAACAACCACATGACATGACCAGGATGGTTAAGTCGTTGGACTTAGGGTCCAATGGACAAATGTCCTCGAGAGTTCAAACCCGGCTCCTGGTAGGGCTAACCTTTAAAAAACCTAAAAGAAATACATGACAAAGATTGACTTGCCTACAACAAACGTTGATAAATTCTAGCATAAAAATCTAATGTAGTGACCAGGGTGGCCGAGTGGTTAAGGCGTTGGACTTAAGGTCCAATGAACAAATGTCCTCATGAGTTCAAACCCCACTCCTGGTAGGGCTGATCTTTATAAAACCTAAAAGATGTACGTGACAAAGATTGATTTGCCTATAACAAATGCTGATAGATAAATTCAAGCATAAAAATCACATTAACAACCACATGACATGACCAGAATGGTTAAGTCGTTGGACTTAGGGTCCAATGGACAAATGTCCTCGAGAGTTTAAACCCGGCTCCTGGTAGGGCTAACCTTTAAAAAACCTAAAAGAAATACATGACAAAGATTGACTTGCCTACAACAAACGTTGATAAATTCTAGCATAAAAATCACAGTAATAAAAATCTAATGTAGTGACCAGGGTGGCCGAGTGGTTAAGGCGTTGGACTTAAGATCCAATGGACAAATGTCCTCGTGGGTTCAAACGTGGGTTCCTGGTAGGGCTGATCTTTACAAAACCTAAAAGATGTACATGACAAAGATTGATCTGCCTACAACAAACGTTGATAAATTCTAGCATAAAAATCACAGTAACAACCACATGACATGACCAGGGGCCTGGGGCCTGTTCCATAAAACTAGTTTACCAAATAAGCCAGGCTTATTTCAGTAATTCTGACTTATTTTCACTTGATTTGGTTTCTGAAAGCAAAATTACCATAGCTCAAGCACAGTCACTGTGGCAACTTATGCTGGCAAACTAACCTGGTCCGGAGCAGGCTAACTGTCAGGCTAAACTGAGCTCCTCTAACACTGACCAATAGGAACACATCGATATTACCACTGACTCTCTCACATACAATTAGTTGACTTTATTATTAGTCCAAAAATAAAAGTATACAGAAAATACACCTTAAATAATCAAATACATAAAAAATAGGCTACAACCAACTGTATTTAATGTATTGTGCCCAAAATGTAGGCTAATGATATTTTAACGTAGTTGCTACTTGCGCATTTAGTTGATCAGCGGTTTCTAGCCATGCAGCCTTTCTCTCTGAATTTATGACAGTTGCACCTTTTATGGTTATTAGACCATTAAAACATTGCAATCTAAAATGGCTCTTTAAAGCATTAAAAACACTAAATCAAAAGTTAAAATCACTGAATTAAAAAATAAAATAAATAATAGAAATCAGACTACATTTTAACTAATAAGAGGAACACACATTTAAGTCATTTGAGCTAGTATGGCTGTATTAGCCAGCTTACATTTGATTTACAGTTACTGCTATCATAAAAATACACTTATATGTAGGATTAAAATTCTATGTGTCACATTTAATGTCCAACAACAAATATTTGAGCAGAATGTATATTGTATTCAGAATTCTTCCGCTATTATTCTATTCTGCTCCGTCTGTGTAACGCGCATGCGCTCAGCAGCGCTAGTTTGCTCGCTAAGCCTCGCCCACTCCTGACAGCAAAATGGATATATTTGCATGACTTTCTAACATTTACAGATGAAAAATATACTTGTGACGTGTCAGTTATGCACTGAGGAAAACACAACGTCTCAAATGCATTAAACAACACAAATATTCGCTGTTTGCCATGGTGGATCAATTTGATCCATGATCGACTTTAAGGGCTGCTTAAGAATAAGTGTGCACATCAAATTATCCTGACTCACTGAACCTGGCTCGAATTAGTGAGATTGCGTGAACTTCAGTTTTTGTTTATGAAACCGCTTTAGTCCCGATTGATTTGTTAGGCTATTTCAAGTCAGGTTTTGGACTTTAATCCCCGCTTTTCTTAGCGTCTTTTATGGAACAGGCCCCAGGATGGTTAAGTCGTTGGACTTGGGGTCCAATGGACAAATGTCCTCGAGAGTTCAAACCCGGCTCCTGGTAGGGCTAACCTTTAAAAAACCTAAAAGAAATACATGACAAAGATTGACTTGCCTACAACAAACGTTGATAAATTCTAGCATAAAAATCACAGTAATAAAAATCTAATGTAGTGACCAGGGTGGCCGAGTGGTTAAGGCGTTGGACTTAAGATCCAATGGACAAATGTCCTCGTGGGTTCAAACCCCACTCCTGGTAGGGCTAATCTTAACAAAACCTAAAACACATACATGAGAAAGATTGATTTGCCAAAATGTTGATAAACTCTAGCATAAAAATCACAATAAATGCAGTGGCCGAGTAGTTAAGGCGTTGGATTGTAAGAACCAATGGACAAATGTCCTTGTGTGTTCAAACCCCACTCCTGGTAGGGCGATCTGTAAAACATCTGACGGGCAGAGAGAAGGTTACAAACATTTATTGGTTTGAAACTAATGTGGACAGATAAATCCAAAGTGACTTAAAAGGGTAAAATGCTAGAAGCCATAATATTCCTTAATCCAATTTTTTTTTTTAAATAGCTATGTCTGTGGACGGACCGTATATTTAAGGAATGGAGAACATTTGTATTTGCATTTGCTTTGTGATTTCACTGCATATCAATGGATATGAAGCACTTTAATCAATGTCTAAGCTTATTAAAAAGCATAAAGCAAACAAGCCATGTATTCTGGTTTAATCTCCATGTACTCTTTGTGGATTTCAGCGTATATTGACGTTGAGTCACTGTTCATCCTTCTCATGTGGATTTTCTGAATACATTTGAATGTAATCACTCCAGGGCTCACATCAGGTCTGATGGTGAACTGCTTACCATGCATTCTCTCTGGGAAGGAAGTCTCGTCCCACCGGAATACCGATCAGCTACATTGCACCTGTTGTCTATGCTGAGACATCATCTTTATGGCTGATTAGAGTGGTGATTACTTCCTGATAGGGTGGACCGTTGGGTTTGCTGGAGCTGGTTCCACTGCAGCTCATTAGAAGAAGGCCAGTGAAGTCTTACTAAGCAGAACTTGCAAAAGGTTTGGACTGCAAAGTGCAGCCAGCAGCAAAAACGTAAAAGAGAGAAGTATGAAATTTTTGATATGGCGGTTTCATTATTGTTCTTTAATCTTCTGGGTTATGCTGTCTTTCTGAAGTTTTTTGATGCAGTTTGGTATAAAAACCTTCACAATTCCTGTAAATGGGATATTGTCTATATTTTTCCATCTCATTTTATTATATTATCTTTCCCCACGTCCATTTAAAATGTCAATCAAATGTTGTTGTTTTTTTGTTTGTTTGTTTTTTGCACCACAAAAAGTTGCCATTTAGTTTTGCATGACCTTTTTATTTTACTGTAGTCATTGCAAAAATTTCTGGGAATATCTACAGTATTTATTTATCTTGAACAGAAACCAAAAAATACATGATAAATTATATAATTTTATATATACACACACAAAAAAAAGTAATGCTAAATTACATTTTAAGGCATTTATGTTTGAATTTCTTATGCTTTCTGAGTCTGAGTCTCTTAAAAATATTGATAATAAAAAAATCAATTCAAGCTAAAAAGCTAAAACTAATTTAAGAGTAAATATATGAATCTGCTGACTTTAATGATTTATTTTTGCATGTATGTATTATATTATTTGTAAATTCTGCATGTTTCAGTCTCTTGCATTTAGTTTCACTGAATGGACTGGAATGATAAAGTATGTCTACAAAGAACATCGACATCTTTTACTTGCATTTTAACTAAAGCAGCTCTCTTAATACTGCATTCAAGCTGTGCATTTGATCAATTCCTGTGAAATGAATCATTGACCTCGGCATTGCTAGCAGCATGTTCTACCAGCTACGAGAATAAGAAAAAAAGCACATAAAAAAGCCACCATAAAACCTTTTTAACACAGAATAAATGATGTTTTTCTCGAGCCCAAAGCTGCACAGTCTCCACAGTTGAAAGGCGTAAGGTGGGCGGTGCATAAACTATATGTCATTCTCAAAATAGCCGTAAATGAAAGCTAAGGCTGTAATCAGAGAGTCTTACTAATTAATGAAACATGAAGGCAAAAAGGACCCCAAGCAGATTGTGACCTCAAACCTCCTCTGTCGTTACGAACTCTCAGTGGAAACACCAACTATGCACAGCGTGACACTTTTCTGGGGTTTAGACTCAAGGGCATCCTTGGATAGCACACAGACACATGGTGAATCACCTCCGCACCCATCCAGTGGGGTTTCTAGGGATGAGTCATCCTCATTAATGGTCGGCTGTTCGGGAACATCCGCGCAGCCGCAGAAACGCTCATGCACGCTCTGTCTTAGGCGGGATTCCCCTCTCTGCATGCTTAACAGAACTCCAGCAGCCATGCAGTGCAGCGGATGGAGTCCACAAAGTTGTCGTTTCAGGTTCATCTGCACAATGAGTCATCGACCGTATGGGCTGGTCATGCACACATACTCGACCATTATTGCGTGGCAGAGATGAACTGTGCAATAATAAGAACATTCAATCAAAGGTTAATGTGATGCATATTTTTATTCAAGATACATACCGCGTCCTTGCCTCATCTGCAATAGTAGCGGTCATTTTTCACACATTACCGGCACATATATCATCAGAGAAGTCGATAAGAGCCCTGGAGGTATTTAGATTGGCTGGTTTCACAAAGCTATTATTCTG
The DNA here is from genome assembly GCF_012432095.1 of Onychostoma macrolepis. NCBI lineage: Eukaryota > Metazoa > Chordata > Actinopteri > Cypriniformes > Cyprinidae > Onychostoma > Onychostoma macrolepis. Next base: position 27,404,420 of record NC_081174.1, read on the forward strand.
CTGCGGCTCCTTGACATCATTGACATTGAGCTTGTCCTGGCTAATGCTTCCCCAGCCTGTAATGATAACACATCTGAAAGGTTTTGAATGAGAAGACACATTTGTCTTTGGCATGACATATTTCATTAGCTGTCGAGGCCAACCAATATGCCACCAAATGCTGCCAAGTTCCTGGGAAGAGCACTGCATTAAGATTAACGTCACCTGCAAACATGCTACATAACTTAATGAAATATAAAAATACAAAAAAGGTTTTGTGTGAGGGTTAGGTTTATATTAAGGTTATATCATTAGATAGATAGATATATAGATAGAATCCATAATATATATTAAATATTTATATAATTTTTAGTGATGTCAAATCAATTAATGTGTGTATACGTATATACTTAAGCAAAAAAAAAAATACATTTAATTATAAATATATATTTAATATATTTCTTAAATATATACGTGTGTGTGTGTGTGTGTGTGTGTGTATACACATAGATAGATAGACAGATTTCATAATATACATTATATAAATATAATTTTTAGTGCTGTCAAATCAATTAATGTGTTTATATGTACATATTTAAAGGGGTCATCGGATGGCCATTTTACACAAGTTCATATGATTCTTTAGGGTCTTAATAAAAAGTCTATAACATACTTTGGTTAAAATTTCTCAATGATAGTGTAAAACAATACCTTTACCCTGTCAAAATCAGCTCTGTTTTCAGCAAGCTGTTTTAGTCCATGTTGCTTTAAATGCTAATGAGCTCTGTTGACTCCACCCCTCTCTTCCGTGGGGTGACAAGCAGACTGTAAACTCCAGCCACGAAACTGGCTAACTAGCACATTATTAGGAAAGGCGATTTGCAAAGATTCATAAAAAACCCTTACACTAACTTCTTCTGTAGATGAAGCTGGATCACGAATGATTTGCGTGAACATAAACACATTTAGGTAGATCGGGGATCGGCGCATTCCCTTCAAAATGAAAGTATCATTAATCCTCTGCGTCATCAGTGGAGATTTTTACGTGCACACCTAGTTTTCTCTTCCTCTTCTCTAAAGCAGCACAGCATGGCCTCGCCCCCTTCGTTACATGTTCCCGGGGGCGGGGTTTATCTGGGTTTGTGACGTAACGGACCCGGGAAGTAACTCGTTGTAGTCCCTTACCAGCCATTTTTGTAGGCATTAAACTGCCAGAATTTTAAAAGACATATCTCCGTTTGCTTTGAACTTTTAGCATTATAACTTTGCAGATATTGTTTATGCTCAAACAGCAACATTACACATTAACTAACATTAAAAAAGTGAAATCGCAACCAACCACCCCTTTAATCAGAGACATTCTTGTCTTCCCCTGCACCGGACTCGACACAATGGCACACAGCTCTCAGCTCACTCAGGGCGGGTCTAAGGTAAGACGCTAGTCTCAATCAACTATTGTGGGAGCGGCCTGTACAGAACTACGTCATTCTGATAGGATTCTCAGAATGGCCTGATTTGAGAAAGGGGATTAAAACAGGGATTTTTAAAAAACCACTGGGTGGATTTTTATCATTATAGGATGGATGTGTATACACATGTACATTTATTTTCAAACAACTTGTAAAGTGAATTTTGCATCTGAATTTTGCATTGTGAATAAAATATTGGCTCAATTGATTTGAAAGTCTTTTAGTTTTCATTTTATTCAAATTTAAAAAACGTCCCAACATTTCCGGAAATCGGGTTGTATTAAATATTGTAAAAAATCTACAAAAAAAAACATATTAATTAAATGCATCCATCGAAGGGTAAATGCTTGTAAAGCGGTTTTGATGGTCTAGGAAACAGAATGCAGAAATGACCAATGACATTTGCATGCATGTAAACAACTGTACACATCAACCAGTGTTTGTTGTCTGCGTGAATGTTGTATTTCTTTACTGTAGTCAGCATGTGTTCATTGATTCTATTTAAAGTAGATTCATGCTTCTCTTCTGTCTAACAAAATGACCTGTGCTCTCACATCATCAGGGATATAGACTTCAACCAAAAACAACGCGCTTATCACCACGGCAACCCGACTCATTGAGCTGCAGAGAGCATGCTAGCCTAATGAGGGATACATAGTGTTCCCTCTCCGCTCGTGGCTGCGGTACATGGTACGATTCACACCGCACCTGTTGATTTAGACTGTCAGACAGACATGACAACAGACAGCTCACGTCTCAATTCACACATGCACTAGACTGACTGCATCTACAGTACAGCATCTATTTAAAGTCTTTTCTTTGTTCTCTCAGTGTTTGTCATTGCATTTCAGTGCATCGTTTAATCTAGGATGGCAGGGAGACCCAGAGGAAAACTGCAGAGATTGCTCTTTCATAGCTCAGGAGACTGATATACAATATGCTTCAGCTGTCTCCAATGCTTCTACAATTCCATTAATAAACCGACAAAAATGAGCTTCTTAGATTTGGCAGATGCTTTTATCCAAAGCACTTTGCATTTAGTGCAAGTTCATGCATTCAAAAGTCATAATTATGACATAAAAAGTAAATTATTAGATACACAGTTAAAAATATGAGATGAAATGTCAAAATTATGACATACTATGTGATAATTATGAGATAAAAAGTCAAATTTATAATATATTAAGTTGCAGTTCTATATAACGTCCAAATTATGACATACTTATGAGATAAAAAGGCAAAATTAGGAGATAAAAAGTAATAATTAAATAAATTCCAATTTTTACATAAACTCATATGGCTAATACACTAAGCTACATTTATATATAAAGTCAAAATTATGACATACTAAGTCATAATTGAGATTTGAAAAGGGCAGAATCATGAGATAAAAAGAGATTATGACATGAAAAGTCAAATGTATTATATACTAAGTTACAATTATATAAAAAAGTTATTTTAAAATTATGACTTTGTCACACTTTTGACTGATGTCATAATTGTGTCATAAATCATTCTTTAGTAAATCTAATTATGACAAAGTCAACATTATGACATAAATCGAAATTATGGTATAAAATGTCATAAATATGACAAAAATTGACTTTTTATGTCAATTTCTGTCTTAGCATCTCATAATTCAATATTTTGTCATATTTTAACTTTTTATTTGATTATGACTGTCATACTTTTGAATGTTCATGTAATAATTGCAAAAATTATGCTTTTTATCTAATTATGAAATTATGAGAAAAATCGAAATGAGAAAACTTTTGACTTTTTAATGCCATAATTATGACTTACTATCTCGTAATTTCAGCTTTTATGTCATAATTTTGATTTATTTCATAATTATGACTTTTTGTCATTATTTCAATTTTTATGACATAATTAGATTTACCAACACATATTTTTTTTTTCTTATGTAACAGAATGAGAAATTCAAAAAATGAAGCTATACAAATGATGTTTATGTTCATATGGAGACCATTGATTACATGCTTTGGTAAATCTGAGAACAATTTGAGCCATTATCAAGGTCTTTTCTGACACTCCAGAGGAGACATTTTTGAGATTACTAGGGTCTTTGGAAACACAAATGTAGGCAGAATTCTCCATTTATTCTAACTGCTTTGGAGAAACAACTGTGATTTTTCTCAGTATAGGTGGGTGCAGATGTTGGCCGTAAACCTTCAAGCTTATATGAGCGACAGTGACCTGGAGCAGGGAGAGATTGATATCTGCAGTAATTTGAGTGGGTTTCTGCCCAGCGCAAGACGTGGCATGAAGTCAAGCCTCATTACAAGTATTAGTCAAACATTTATGCCTGCTGTTCGAAAGATCAAAAACAGCCACATAAACAGTCGTGTGGGACCGATTTACTGTACGTTTCTCTCCTGGAAGGCATTACTGATAATTCAACCACCATAAACAATTTAGAAAATAATACTGTCACAATGCAACAATAGCATAAACGTCTCTTATACTAGTCTTTTTTTAACCGTGCATGACTGTAATCGTGCCTCCCTCCCCCGCATGTGCGGATGATGTCATCGCTGGCAAGAAGGTGGGGGTTGTGATTATTTTGTTTATCACAGTCGATATTATTCATATTTTGATGTATTCCTCTACAGTAACTGTAATTGTGACCGTCGCATTGGCCTTTTGAAATCGTGATTAATGAAACGCCCAAATCCGTGCAAACTGTGCAACGGCTTTGACTTTGCCAGCTGAACACAATGTCAAAGTTAATGGAAAGTCAAGGAAATCCTTCAAAATCTGGATAATCTGTGATATCTAAATCTTTCCACTAAAACCACCCCAGGCGGTTATGACTTGGCAGTCAAAAGAGGGAAAGGATAACAAGCAGCAAACATGTTTGGCTCTAACACCAGAGAGAAAACTGCATCTCCTGCTGGATATCACCTGCGAGACAAATGCTGCTAAAACAGAACATGCAGGCATGAAATTTTGGAGACATAAAAGAGAGCAAGGCATTGAAATGATTTTGTTGCATTGCATTTACTGTTGGCTTGGCTATTTAGAAAATTATCTAATTGATTTTTTGTATTCAAGTACAGAACTGTCACAAGTGACAGCGCATCATATATTCTGCAACAATGCAGTATAATAAAATGGTTGGCAAACATATAAGCCTGCACTTTATAATAACAAACATTCAGGATGATCAGTCTGTCTGGGATTATACACAGGCCAGGGTGTAAAACAGCGGGGTGTGACTGTCAACTTGAAAAAAAGTGTGACTTTATGAATAAGTTAGAAGGCAAACCTCAGCTGTTGACCTTCTGATGTCCTCAGAGATGCTGCCTATTTAATTCTGCTTGAGCAAAGTTCACATCACCATAGAGGAAAAATTGTGCATTTAGAGCATTCAATATAGAGTCACGGCACATGGTTTCCTGATCAAATCTATTTAAGTTTAAAACAGATGTGTTTATTCTATTGCAAATTAGGTCAATTAGGTGTCATAGTTCTTTAAGATTCAATATCCAATCAATGTAAACAATGGCCATAATATTACCTAATTCAAAGAACTTAATTTCATTACTTTAATGCAGCACAGATCAACAAAAACCCCGTAAGCTTTTAGCTTTTAATGTAAAACTAAAAGAATCTTTTGTGTAGTTGACAACAACTGCTTTAATACACTTCTAATTACAATAAAATCACAATACAAGTGATATGCTATTCAAACAAACAAACAGAAGCTGAGATTTGCAATGTTTTTAGTTGCTGGGCAGGTAATTTCATGTAAAATGGGTTAGGTTTTCTGGCACATATTTTAACGTAAAATGGATGAAGAGCCCTGACATAACACACAAATAAAGCCTGGAAATTGTGCATTTAGATTTTAAATCTGCTTCAGGTGAAAACGTTTCCATTTTTTTAAAATGGATTTTATTGCTCGATAGTGGATAGTACCAGGACTTATTTTCTTAGTTCAAACTTTTTTTTTCTTTCAAAAACTGAACAGATATCCATCTTTTTATTATATTAAGGAATAAAAAATAAAAAAAAATTACAAAATGAATATATCTGCATTTTATTGATAAAATTAAATCAATTACACCAATGTTTATACACATTTTCCCTGAATAGACTACCTCTTTTTTTATTTTTAAAATGCTCTAATGCCTCACTTTACTTGTCAATTTTCACAAAATGTAATAAGTACTATCTACTTGTTTTAATGTGAACCATGAAAAAAGGGGCAAACAGCATAATTTATAATATTGCTAATGATATTAGTATTCTATCAATGCATGTATGATTAATATTATTAAAAATGTTTTTAGACAACACTATTAGGGGAAAAAAGGAACATAAGCTGCCACTATGGCAGTACCCTTTCAAAAGGTACTAATATGTCATTTTAAAGTACTAATTTGTAGCTGTAAGGTCTAATATGCAACCATTAGGGGTAAAAAGGTACAAAGGTGTACCTTTTCAAAGGGTACCATCCCAGTGACAACTTTGTACCTTTTTTCTGAGAGTGTATTTTGCCTGTGTCGTTTAGGCATTTGGTGTTGGTTCTCTGTGGACGTTATTGCGCCAACAAATATCACTGACTAGTCTTTCTATAAGTTTGTTTCAGGTTTATTTTCATGAAAGCTCTATTCAAACACAGGACGGGATGAGCACATCGTTTCACCCGGCTGCTTACACAAGTAGGCAGAATCCGACCATGTTATGCAATGCCCCACGTAAAGGGCTAACCTGTCCATGCCAGAGCACCTTATTTTAGATGTGTAAACCCTTCTCATGGGAACACAATCATCTCCCATGAGGCAGCTGTTTGACTGAGGCCTTGGACCCCTTCAGAGAGAACGAGTGTCTGGCTGAATTGTGTGGTTGAGAGCGATCTCTGGAGAACGCAGAGCCCGGCATGTGTTTTATATGAAGGCATATCCGGAGAGATCAGACCTCAACCACGGGGTATTTTTTTAGCTTGAGGGTAGGAGGAGGAGGGATAGAGAGGGAGGAGTGAGAGAGAGAGAGAGAGAGAGAGAGAGAGACTGTACTCCTAATGGATACTAGCATGCATGCTTGCAGCATACTGTGCACTATACACTGACTGCTGCCTACTTTTTGTGAAATAATTATGACATAAAAATTACATTTCATAATGTAATGTCTTTTTATGTCTTAATTTTGACTTTTGTCATAAGTTTGACGTTTCTAATGTCAAAGTTGTTTTTTAGATTATAATTTAAACTTTTTTAAATGCCATAATTGTTTTTTTTTGTCAGTTTCAGTATTTTTTTAGACTTTGCATCGTAACTTTGTCATAATTTTGACTTGTCATGAACTTTTTGTCATAATTTTGAGAGTCTGTCATAACCTCTACATTGTTAATATCATAATTATGCTTTCTGTGTCATAATTATGACTTATCTCATCATTTTGACTTCTGTCATAAGACTTTTTGTCATCATTTTTACTGTTTATGTTATATTGTAGACTTTATCATAATTTCAGCTATTTTATTGTCAATATTTTGTTTTTGTTATAGTTTACACTTTTAATGTCATAATATTGACTTTATATCTCATAATTTTGACTGTCATCATTTTAAGTCTTTATGTCATAATCACATCATAATTTATACTTTTCATGTCGTAATTTACTTTTCATCTCATCATTTTTGTTGTATTTTTTACATTTTGTCAATTTTAACTTAATTTCTTAAAGCTATTTTTATGTTTTGATGTCGTATTGTAGACTTTTTATCCCCCAAAATTATATAAAAAAAAAATAAACATTTCAAACAGCAGTATGCTTGTATCGTTGTCACATTACTTTATTAAATTAGTCACATGACATGCATGTTAATTTGCCTTTTTAATTCACTGTGTCAAAAAAGACAAAGCGACACTAGCTCAACCAATGGCATGAGTCTGGGGGCGGGATATCTGTTGTCTGACCAATGGCAAACGGAGTTTTCACAAAACTAATTAATTTGGTCTAAATTCATTCCTATTTATTTTCAATGTTAAGTGACTTAATTACATACTCTCAACACTGAAAATGGAATTCTGAAAAGTTTTCTTTGCACTGTGCGCTGTATATAAACCTCAGAAACAGTAAAAGTACAATATAACAGTACACTGTTCCAAACAAAGCCAGTGAGAAATAAACTGAAAGGAAGACTCCTTAATGAATACTGCGCTTATTGAATGCTGCCTACTATTATTTAAAAATAGTAGAAAAATGCAAAAGTGCATTGTTGTCACTATCCACATACTACATACTGCAGACATATTAAAAGTAGCATGCTAGTATGCTATTCCAAAATAGCCAAGGTCTAGGAGCCACTGTGGGAAAGCATCTGGACAGCCTCCAGCGCCTCCCTTTGCTAACCAGGCATGAAATTCCTGCGGCAGCGAGCAAAATGAAAGAGTGTGTATGTTTGTGTGTGTGCGTGTGTGTCTGTTTTCAGACAGATATAGAGGAAGAGAGAGAGAGAGGGTGTCCCGTACACAACAAGCACAGAGGAGGGCAACATGTAATCATAATGACCGAGCTGAGAGGACGTGGGATGATGCAACATAATGAACATAAATGCAGGAATGCAGGGAGAGAGAGAGAGGTAAAAAGGAGGACAGGACGAAACTTAATGGCTTTTCCATTCGTCAGGAATGTGCTGACGAGCTTGTCTCCTCAAATTAAAACACAAAGAGACAAAACGGAGAACATGCACAAACACATGGCTGATAAAATCACCTGGCACTGGAAAACACCAATTAACAAGCATGGCTGGTGTTCGGCACATGACCTCACCATTGCATGCCTATTCAGTGAGTGCTGTGCGGTTATTATGACTGAAACATTTGAGAATACAGATATCTTACATGTTTCATACACTGTGCAGAAATATCATAACATTTGACATTTTGATCAAATGAGTATAAAAAAAAAAGACCACACACTGCATACTACTCCATACTTGCAAAAAAAAGTCTCTTGGCAGTCTGATGAAATAATGAACAAAAAAAAAAAAAAAAACATTTCACAAACCAGTTGTTTTTTATATGTTATATATGTTTTGTAAAATTGCTTATTTATCACAACAGAAATTAAATGTTTTTAAAATTTCAACCAATTTTGGGGAAAGTTACTCTATATGGAAAGTAATGCATAACGTTACTTTTGCATTACTTTTTGTCATCTAGACTGGGATTGCTTTTTTTGTTTTAATAACAAAAACCCCAAAAGTTATATTTTTGGCACCTTTCACACCAAAAGAAAAATTAATAAGCCTCCGGCTGAATGAAGTGCCTCTGTGCCTTACTCCCAATTTCTCTCAACACAAAGTCAGGAGATGTGTCAGTAATGAATAGTCATATAATGTAACTTGCGTTACTTATTTGGAAAAGTAACTCAGATATTTCTTTGTAAATTTAAAATTAATATATTACTTTAATAGTTACTTGAAAAAAGTAATCTGATTACTTAACTCGCGTTACTTGTAATAAAAAATACATTGAAAGTACGTTTTGTTATAATTTGATTTTTTTAAATGACATAATTATGTTTAGCCACAATTATGGCTTTTTATCTCATAATTTTGCCTTTGTCATAATTTAGATTTTGTCATAATTTTGACTTTTTATATATTAGCCTATGTTTTGTAGACCATTTTCACTTTTTATAACATAATTATTACGTTATCTCATAAATAGGCATAATTTCAAACAACAAATATCTGGATGGCCCAGAATTGTGAGGGAAAAAATTTTTTTTTTAATATATAAAATCTTGACTTTTTATATACATATACTTAGAATTGTGAGGGGGGAAAAAGAATCGTGAGATAAAGCAATGCAATGCGGTCTGATGAAATAATGAATAAAAATTATGTCACAAACCACAGCTGTATTTTATATTTTGTACATGTTTTGTAAAAATCTGCTTATCACACTAGAAATGACTGTCAGGTTGAGCACACTGCATTGAGGGATACAGTGTGCTGTAGTATATTATACTACTATTGTAGTATATATACTTGTAGTATATATACTGCACATTTTGGCAATTTTGCCATCTTGTGATTTTGTGCTACATATAGAAAATTACCATTATGTGCACAGTTGTATATACTGCATACTACTTTTCAAAAATGTAGTTGAATCTAAAAATGTCTCGACTCTTGGCATTCCAATGAAATGTAATGAATAAAAATACATGTTAAACATTTATTTTTTGTAAAAACAGAACATCAGAAATATCCATTTAGGTTAAATGCATTGCATTGTGGGCTACAGTGTGCTCTAGTTTAGATACTGCACTTTACAGCAATTTTAGTAGGCCACCTGGGGATTCTGTACTACATATAGAAAAGCAATTTGCATTCTGTGCACTGTATGTATACTGCATACTACTTTGTTAAAATGCAATTTAAAGCCTATATTACATCTAAAATGTGCATGCAGTGGGATACAGTATAGATATAGTCAATTAATTTACATTTTTGTAAATACACATTTTAGCAAATGTAGTCATCCACGTATTTTAAGCACACACAAATTCACATACTGTGCACAGTATACTTACGCACTGCAGAAACAGTACGATTAGTATAATAGTGTATTATTCTGACATATCACATGTCTTTCAACTGCAACTGACTTCATGCAATTGCATCTGGCATGACCTTTAACTGAAGGTTATCTGGCAGAGCGATATGCATTAATCACCACACTTTTGTGAAGCATCGATAGTGTGATCAGTCTTCCTGATTGGCTGAAGATCAAACAATCAGTGATAACACAACAGAAAGACGAGTTATTCAAGGGCAACACAGGGAAACTTGAGCCCTCAGGATGATCAAACCGACAATATTAGACTTGTCTAGCTAACAAGATGACAATATCTATTTCAGGATAATGACATCATATCCAGTGCCGCAGGTTCATTGATATAACACTCGTTCCATTCACGACTGCAGTATGACTCATGTTATGGTGAAGGTTATTTTCATATCTGTGGCCATCCAAACTCTACTTTCCCTGGTGTGACTACCTTAGGATTAATCACACAAGAGGAACTGTGTGACTTCAAAACCGCACCACAATCACATCCATATTGATGATATAACTATACACAAAATATAGAAGTATTAAAGTAAAGAAAATACTTCAGAAAATACTATACCATGGGAACTTTTTGTGCCAGGGGTTAAACTGTATTGAAACGTTTTTCTTCTTTATATAAAGGTCACAAAACTGTCTTTTATATATTTTTTTTACCCCATACCATTACCAGATCAGGAAAATCCATAATAAAAATATTGCCACCAATTTAAACATCGGTTATTTTTGCTTCTTTTCAAATAATTTATATTTTACCCTCATACCATCCCCATATTTTCAATCTCAAAATATACCAAATTCATAATCGAAATATTACAACCCAAATTCCGGAAATGTTGGGACGTTTTTTTTTTTTATTTGAATAAAATGAAAACTAAAAGAATTTCAAATCACATGAGCCAATATTTTATTCATAATAGATCATAGATAACATAACAAATGTTTTAAACTGAGAAATTATTATTTTTTGTAATTTTATGCACAAAATGAGCTCATTTCAAATTTGATGCCTGCTACAGGTCTTAAAATAGTTGGTACGGGGGCATGTTTACCGTGGTGTAGCATCTCCTCTTCTTTTCAAAACAGTTTGAAGACGTTTGGGCATCGAGGTTATGAGTTTCTGGAGTTTTGGTGTTGGAATTTGGTTCCATTCTTGCCTGATATATATGTTTCCAGCTGCTGAAGAGTTCATGGTCGTCTTTGACGTATTTTTTGTTTAATGATGCACCCGGACTCTTCTACTACGAAGCCATGCTGTTGTAATAGCTGCAGTATGTGGTTTTGCATTGTCCTGCTGAAATACACAAGGCCTTCCCTGAAATAGACGTCATCTGGAGGGGAGCATATGTTGCTCTAAAACCTTTATATACCTTTCAGCATTCATAGTGCCTTCCAAAACATGCAAACTGCCCAAACCGTATGCACTTATGCCCCCCCATACCATCAGAGATGCTGGCTTTTGAACTGAACACTGATGACACGCTGGAAGGTCTCCCTCCTCTTTAGCCCGGAGGACACGGCGTCCGTGATTTCCAATAAGAATGTCAAATTTGGACTCGTCTGACCATAGAACACTTTTCCACTTTGAAACAGTCCATTTTAAATGAGCCTTGGCCCACAGGACACGACGGCGCTTCTGGACCATGTTCACATATGGCTTCCTTTTTGCATGATAGAGCTTTAGTTGGCATCTGCAGATGGCACGGTGGATTATGTTTACCGACAGTGGTTTCTGGAAGTATTCCTGGGCCCATTTAGTAATGTCAATAACAATAAGAATCATGCCGATGAGTGATGCAGTGTTGTCTGAGGGCCCGAAGACCACGGGCATCCAACAGAGGTCTTCGGCACAGAGATTTCTCCAGATTCTTTGAATCTTTTGATGATGTTATGAGCTGTAGATGATGAGATTTGCAAAGCCTTTGCAATTTGACATTGAGGAACGTTGTTTTTAAAGTATTCCACAATCTTTTTATGCACTCTTTCACAGATTGGAGAGCCTCTGCTCATCTTTACTTCTGAGAGACTCTGCCTCTCTAAAACATCCATTTTATAGCTAATCATGTTACAGACCTTATGTCAATTAACTTTATTTATTTGATAGATTTTCTCCCAGCTGAATCTTTTCAAAATTTTTTGCTTTTTCAGCCCTTTGTTGCCTCCGTGCCAACTTTTTTGAGACCTGTAGCAGGCATTTAGTGGATAAAATTGTAATATTTCTCATTTTAAACATTTGTTATATTCTATATGTTCTATTGTGAATAAAATATTGGCTCATCTTTTAGTTTTCATTTTATTCAAATTTAAAAAGCGTCCCAACATTTCCAGAATTCGGGTTGTAATTAAAAATATATGATAGATTTTCAATAAAAAGACTATGATAATCTAAAGATAAAGTGAGATAATCACAAAAACTGTCTTGAAAACATTTAATATAGCTTCTTCAATTACTTTTAAATGCCTTTTTTATTTTACCCTCATGCCATTTCCAGACTTTTAATCTTAAATATGAAAATTGATCATACAAATATTAACATCAATTTAAACATCAATTGTTTCTGTTGCCTTTTTGGTATTTTACCCATACTATTCAGAGATGTAAAATCTTAAAATAAGAACAAATATTAATAACACTTATAGGATGGATTTTCATATTTTAATATTAAAATTCTGGGGATTGTGAGGGTAAAATATATTTAAAAAAAACTATGATAATCTCTGGAAAAAGTAAAATATCACAATTTAAAAATAATTTAATAACATAATTTAATACATTTCAAATGAATTTCAATATTTATTATGTAAAATTATATTGACAATTTTCCCCTTAATAAAATATTGAAAAGTTAGTGTACTTTGTTACCAGGGAGACAACAGCCAGTAAAGAGCTTGAAATGAAACAAGAGACATGCATGTGTGAAAAAAAGCAAAGAAAAATCAAGGTAAACACCGGTTATCACAGAATACATTATTGTGCACCATTCCCAATCAAGTTGTAATTTTATTAAAATTATGCAAAAAGGTAAGAAAATAAGATTTAATGTTGTGCATTTAGTATACACAAGCTAGCTATGACATAAGCCTTCCAAAAATGTTTGATATGCCATTAAAATGTTTGATATGCCATTAAAATGCCATAACATAATACGTAATTAGAGTTATGGTGGAAATGAGACTTCAGAAGTTTCAGAAAAATAAAAATAATGGATTAATTCATCTACACTGCTGTTTACTTCCTAAAAGTCCACAGGGCAGCTGAAGAAACACTTATATATCACAGTGTGAAAACATAAACTGCTAATACACTGATTGTATCGTGACACACACAAACACACACACACACACACTACAGAAACCAGAATTGCTCTCAGCCAAACATGTCTTTCTAATTTCGGCCATAATAGAGTGAAATCGATGACCAATCATCACACAAACACTCTATTCTTATCCTGCGGCTGTCCTTGAGTCAGGTTGAGAGTGTGTTAAGAGCCGTATTCTGTTACACCCTGGATAAAACACAAGGACGGTTGAAGGAGAAACTCAGGAAACAGACAGTGAGTCATGAGCCACGCTCATGGCAGTAAATCACTCCACTATCTCTCAAAGCTGGATATCTTTGTCAATTAAACAAGTGTTCAGCGGTATGCGTTCATCTGAAATATCTTCTTTCAATAAGAGCTGGGACAGTATGCAAGGTAAAACAAAGCTGAGATGATCTGCATTTCTGTTCCTCGGATTAGAAAATAATCCAATTGGATCCATTTACAGAAAATGAGAGCTAGGTGGAATAATGAAATTAATTTATGCATCACAAAAGCCAAATCTGACTTGAACAAAGCAAGACTGTCTTGCAGAGGTCAGTTCTTTGTGTCTGACGTCTGCGTTCTTTTTGAGCATGTAATTTAATCACTGCATTAAAAAATTAATGCCATTTAAAATGATTTCATAGTCAGACGCACCACTGTAACCTCAAGTGCTGGTTCGGAATATTTTTGATGCTCAATTTAATTTAAGGCTCTTAAAAAGGAACAAAAAAAAAATGCCTAAGAATTGGAGCCATGACATATTGATTATCATAAGAATTCCAGACAGTGTTATTTTAGTATTAATGATATACTATTATAATATTGCTTCTATTTTGAATTAGGTTTTAATGTAATGTCAGTCAAATTAAAATGTAATGTAGCTGGCAGTTCGGGTGAGTTGCCACATATTTTTAATGGGTTGAAACTTTATACAACTCCAAATTGCTGTTGGCAAAAATTGGTTATAATTATACATTATATAATGGTAAAAAAAAAAAAAAAATATATATATATATATATATATATATATATATATATATATATTATATAATTATATATTAAATAGTATATTTTATATATTTTATTATATTTATATGTGTGTATGTGTTTGATAAAAATAAAATCTAATTATATATAACATTATATATATAAAACAGGATTTTATTTTTCATATTTTCTGCTTTTACTTTAATATTAATTAAAGTTTTAGTCATTTTGTTGTGGTTTTTTTTATTATTTTATTAGTTAATTAGTTGTTTGTATGCGCTTTTGTTATTTTAGTAAAGTAAACTAAACAAATTTTAGAAATGTTGTCTTGCTATAATTTTTTTTAAAAATATTTTTATTTATTTATTTTGTATTTAGTTAACATTCATTTTATTTCAAGTAACAAAAATGTTTCTTATGGTTTTAATTTTAGTTCATAATAATCCTGACATGTTGGTAACAACAAAAATCTGCATTGATGCAATACAGTCATTTCTAAACATTTTATAAAAGTACAGTCCAAAAAAAAAAGGTTAAAAACTTTCCAAACCGCCTCATTTGTTCAAGTATATTGACATTAAAAGTTTCATGCAAGTCATGTCATTTCGAATGGACAGAAACATGCTCAGGAAGGTAAAAAGTTTAGACCGTCCTCTCATCATCATCATCATCACACGCTCATGTTGCTTCTTCTGAAAAATGGCTGGTCATCTTGTTGAGTTTCAAGCATAGTATTGTCCGTGATAACATTTATTTTGAATCGAGATGGAAGAAATACCAACCACAGAGGAACATTGGCCTGGAAGTTTGACTGGAAGATTATTAACAATGTGGTTAAATCCGAAACCGGGCAGAGATTTACGTGGTTATTTTGTATTGAAAGCTCCCTGTGGTCCAACGTGCTGATGCTTTCCAGCAAATGGGTAGAATTGAGAGCAGAACTGGGTCAGTCAAGGACAACAATCCCCCATTCCAGCAATACAGGAGCAAAACTATGACTACAGCTCACAACCAGAGCATATAAACACTAAGTGGTTATTTTGGTCACTTTGGTGGCATATGCTAAAACCTCCCATATAAATACAGAAGATATTTTTAAGAGCTTGGGTTAGTTTGGTGTCTTTCTGTCCACTACGAAATTTGAAAATATCTGTCACCATATTTGCATTTCATTATAGCATCTGTAATATTTTCAGCTTACCTTGTATATCAATAGAATAAGAACAAATTCTCAAAACCTATAATGGTAATATATTTGCTACTTACTTGGGATAGTTGTCACTTGTTTACTCCAGTGAATACATCTCAGTGTAGGTTTGCTTCTGAATGCCAATTTCTGCAAAGACATAAAGATTGACATTTTGACTACAAAAAAAGATAAGAAACCTATTAAACATTATTATATAAAAGTATGTAAATACTAAAAATGAAAAGAAAAAAAATATATAAAAAAGTAAAAATATCATACCATTAATAATATCAAACCTTTTTTTTTTTTTTTTTTTTTTGCCGTTTATATATAATTTCAAAAGATTACAATTGCCCTGAAAAAAAAATAAAAAGTGTAAAATCTAATTTAATATACCATTCTACCATTATTGGTATATTGTTATAAATTATTATAACTATGTTAAATAACATGCATTCTGTGCAAACACATGGAAATTTATAATGGAAGGAAAATAAAAAATAAACATACCATTTCTTTTAATGTATTTATATATATATATATATATATATATATATATATATATATATATATATATACAGGTGCATCTCAATATATTAGAATGTCGTGGAAAAGTTCATTTATTTCAGTAATTCAACTCAAATTGTGAAACTCGTGTATTAAATAAATTCAGTGCACACAGACTGAAGTAGTTTAAGTTTTTGGTTCATTTAATTGTGATGATTTTGGCTCACATTTAACAAAAACCCACCAATTCACTATCTCAACAAATTAGAATACTTCATAAGACCAATAAAAAAAACATTTTTAGTGAATTGTTGGCCTTCTGGAAAGTATGTACTCAATACTTGGTAGGGGCTCCTTTTGCTTTAATTACTGCCTCAATTCGGCGTGGCATGGAGGTGATCAGTTTGTGGCACTGCTGAGGTGGTATGGAAGCCCAGGTTGATTTGATAGCAGCCTTCAGGTCATATGCATTGTTGGGTCTGGTATCTCTCATCTTCCTCTTGACAATACCCCATAGATTCTCTGTTCAGGTTCAGGTCAGGCAAGTTTGCTGGCCAATCAAGCACAGTAACACTATGGTCATTGAACCAGCTTTTGGTACCTTTGGCAGTGTGGGCAGGTGCCAAGTCCTGCTGGAAAATGAAATCAGCATCTCCATAAAGCTTGTCAGCAGAAGGAAGCATGAAGTGCTCTAAAATGTCCTGGTAGATGGCTGCGTTGACTGTGGACATCAGAAAACACAGTGGACCAACACCAGCAGATGACATGGCAGCCCAAATCATCACTGACTGTGGAAACTTCACACTGGACTTCAAGCAACATGGATTCTGTGCCTCTCCACTCTTCCTTCAGACTCTGGGACCTTGATTTCCAAATGAAATGCAAAATTTACTTTCATCTGAAAAGAGGACTTTGGACCACTGAGCAACAGTCCAGTTCTTTTTCTCCACAGCCCAGTTAAGATGCTTCTGACGTTGTCTCTGGTTCAGAAGTGGCTTGGTAGCCCTTTTCCTGAAGACGTCTGAGCGTGGTGACTCTTGATGCACTGACTCCAGCTTCAGTTCTCTCCTTGTGAAGCTCTCAAGGATTTTGAATGAATTTGTTCTGACACAGTTTAATTCTGAGTTCTTGTCATATTTTAATACCATTTTTTAAACCATAGCGAATAAACTGTGATGATGTGAGAAATGCTGAAGCTGTGAATTTTGGTTTATAATTTTGGAATTTTTAATATGTGATTGTATAAACTCTGTATTATTACTAAAATACAATCAGTGACAACTATCCCTGGTTTCCCTTACAGCCCATGTACATTAACAGCTAAAACTTCACCTCAAAAAGAAAGGCAAACCACTCATTGCCATTATGGTGTTTGTCATGCAAGTTTACTACTTAAAATCTCTAAGAGAATTTCACTGCTCCACTTCTTCCTGCTGTCTTCCTTTTTAAAAGCATTCTGGGATTATTGGCATAGAGTTCAGCGTGAAAGCGTGACCTTAGCATTCCTTCTCCCTCTCTCCTGCTTTCTCCGACACTCAACAAGACTTCCAGACCAACAGTACCATAATGCACTGGGGCAGAATCAGATGTGGCTCCGTTGTTTCGAGCCGGGGGAGAGGGAGGGCTCTCTGTAGCTGTCTGGTTTTGAAAGCGTGCCGGGTTACAGCAGCGCAGACGCCGTGGCGGAGCTCCAGAGGTAAATGGAAAACCACAGTCTCCGGTCCACACAAGTGCAGCATGAGTCACCGGAAGAAGCCGCGCACTTGCAGAAGTCATTAAGGGAAATGCGAGGCATATGGATTTCCTATGTCAATAAAGAGCGCTTGGCAGGCCACGCAAACCCCCCGGTGAATCCTGGAGAACTAACGCACGCGAGAAAACGTCTAAACTTGCATCTGATTATCATGAAAGAACATGACTCCAATGAATAATTTAAGAGTCCAGTTTTCTCTCAACACATCATTAATAACAAAAAAAACGAAGCGTTTTTATGAACCCTCACGGTGTGCGTGAAACGCGAGCGGCGTTGAGGGGAAACATCTTGGCAGTGGAGGCTCCAAAAATGCCTGTGTCACTTTCAGTCAGGTTAAACTTGACATGTCTTGCATGTTTGTCTTTTGCAATTACCGAGGAGGGATTCTGCATTACTGTCTTGTATTTCCAAGTCTGTGTTTAGTTTTCAGTGTCTAGCGGGTGGGTTTTGTCCAGATCAAATTAATGCACAGTATCAGATGTAACTGTGCAAAGGCCGGACATGCATACCATACTCTGGTCCAGTTTTTCCATTGCCTGCTTTCAGTTAATCTGTGTGTAACAGCGCCATCTGGTGGATACGAACTACTCGAACCTGCTGTAGCTGTAAGATGGTAGTGAAAACATACCTGAGGATGTTGTAACAAAATACTAATAAATATGTAAAAAAAATAATAATAATAATACAGACATTGTATTAAATACAAGGCATAATCAAAGTGAGGTGTTTAAAAGTTTGTGAATATGTATGTAAATATATATACACACACACAAACGTGTATATACACACATGAGGACTTTTAAATATATAACAGGTGGCACACAGCTTATACTGCATAGTATTATGAGTGATAGTACATACATATATAGTCTTGGCAAAAATATCGGCACCCTTGCAATTCTGTCAGAAAATGTAACCCTTCTCTCAGAAAATTGTTGCAGTTGCAAATGTTTTAGTACTCACATGTTTATTTTTTATTTATTTATTTTTTCATTGGAAAAACAAAAAAACTGAAGAAAAGTCAAATCTGATATAATTCCACACAGAACCCAAAAAATGCACTGGACAAAATTATTGGCACCCTTAACTTAATATTTGGTAGCACCCCCTTTGGAAAAAATAACTGAAATCAATCGCTTCCTGTAACCATGAATGAGTTTCTTACACCACTCTACTGGAATTTTGGACCACTCTTCTTTTGCAAACTGCTCCAGGTCACCCATCTGCTGTTTTGAGATCTCTCCACAGGTGTCCTATGGGATTCAGATCTGGACTCATTGCTGGCCATTTCAGAACTCTCCAGCGCTTTGTTTGTAACCATTTCTGAGTGCTTTTTGAAGTGTGTTTCAGGTTATTGTCCTGCTGGAAGACCCATGACCTCTGGTGGAGACGCAGCTTTCTGACACTGACCACTATGTTGCACCCCAAAATTCTTTGGTAATCATCAGATTTCATGATACCATTTACACAGTCAAGGCATCCAGTGCCAGAAGCAGCAAAACAACCCCAAAACATCTTTAAACCTCCACCATGTTTGAATGTAGGGACTGTGTTCTTTTCTTTGAAGGCCTCATTTCTTTTTCTGTAAACAGTGCCATGATGTCCTTTACCAAAAAGCTCTACTTTTGTTTCATCTGTCCACAGTACGTTCTCCCAGAAGGATTGTGGTTTTGTCACTTAAGTATTGGCAAACTCCAGTCTTGCTTTTTTATGCCTTTGTGTCAGCAGTGGTGTCCTCCTGGGTCTCCTATAGCTTCCCTTTTCATTCAGGTGGCGACGGATAGTGCGAGCTGACACTGTTGTACCCTGTGTCTGCAGATCAGCTTGAATTTGTTTGGAAGTTAATCGGGGTTCTTTATCCACCATTCGAACAATTCTTCATTGTAATTTTTCATTAATTTTGCTCTTCTGTCCATGTCGAGGGAGGTTAGCTACAGTGCCATGGGCTGTAAACCTCTTGATGATATTACGCACAGTGGACACAGGAACATTAAGATCTCTGGAGATGGACTTGTAGTCTTGAGATTGTCCATGTTTTTCCACAATTTTTTCTCTCAAATCCACAGACAACTCTTTACACTTCTGTCTTTTCTCCATGCTCAGTATGACACACAACACAAAGGTTGAGTCAACTTTTCTCTGTTTTAACTGGTTGCAAGTGTGATTACTATATATATATATATACATATATATATATATATATATGTACTGATTTCTCATGTAAAAATCCGGTTATATCAGAAATTTTAACCCAATTATATATATATATATATATATATATACACACAGTATCTCACAGAAGTGAGTACACCCCTCACATTTTTGTAAATATTTTATTGTCTTTTCATGTGACAACACTGAAGAAATGACACTTTGCTACAATGTAAAGTAGTGAGTGTACAGCTTGTATAACAGTGTAAATTTGCTGTCCCCTCAAAATAACTCAGCACACAGCCATTAATGTCTAAACCGCTGGCCACAAAAGTGAGTACACCCCTAAGTGAAAATGTCCAAATTGGGCCCATAGTGTCAATATTTTGTGTGGCCACCATTATTTTCCAGCACTGCCTTAACCCTCTTGGGCATGGAGTTCACCAGAGCTTCACAGGTTGCCAATGGAGTACTCTTCATCTGTCTCTTCGACATAACGGAGCTGGTGGATGTTAGAGACCTTGCGCTCCTCCACCTTCCATTTGAGGATGCCCCACAGATGCTCAATAGGGTTTAGGTCTGGAGACATGCTTGGCCAGTCCATCACCTTTACCCTCAGCTTCTTTAGCAAGGCAGTGATCGTCTTGGAGGTGTGTTTGGGGTCGTTATCATGTTGGAATACTGCCCTGCGGTAGCATGATCCCAGTCTCCGAAGGGAGGGGATCATGCTCTGCTTCAGTATGTCACAGTACATGTTGGCATTCATGGTTCCCTCAATGAACTGTAGCTCCCCAGTGCCGGCAGCACTCATGCAGCCCCAGATCATGACACTCCCACCACCATGCTTGACTGAAAAATTATCCAAACTTTATTCAATTATAATTCGTTATTATTATTTTAAATCAGAGGGGTTTAAAAATAGTTAACCAATGATAAGCATTAAAAAGAGCTTGTCAGTAAAACTTCATAACGCCATTGGATCATCAAGCTTTCAGCGAAACCTTGTAACTTCACCCCGCCTCCATTCAGATTGACGCCAGATCCTCAGAGAGTTCTTTGCCATGAGGTGCCATGTTGAACTTCCAGTGACCAGTATGAGAGAGTGAGAGCGATAACACCAAATTTAACACACCTGCTCCCCATTCACACCTGAGGCTTTGTAACACTAACGAGTCACATGACACCTGGGAGAAAAAATGGCTAATTGGGCCCAATGTGGACATTTTCACTTAGGGGTGTACTCACTTTTGTGGCCAGCGGTTTAGACATTAATGGCTGTGTGTTGAGTTATTAACTGAAGTTATATATAACTGTGAGATACTGTATATGTATATATAAAACTGATTTCTCATGTAAAATTCCAGTTATATCAGAAATTTTAAAATTACAATCAGGAAAGTAATGTTAAAATGTGGGATAATATAGATTCAGATGCATTCATCAAACAGGAAATAGAAGGTCAAGTCAAGCACTTTACATTATGGGGTACATTGTTCGATAAAGTGTACTCTGTTGTATATTGAACTTTTTAGAATCATTTTGAGAGATTGCTTATTACAGAAAACACACATATTGCGCAGTTTGCATATTGCAGATATATTATGAATAATTCCTAACTATTCCTAACACAGCTTTAATCTGTAGAATATGTATTTTTAATATTAAATAGCTAGAGGCTTTACATAACATCAGAAGATGTGTTTAAAACGTGGCTACATGTGTGATGCAATTTTAGTGTGATTCAGTTCTGAGCCCATTCATTTACTGCAGAGATTTACTGCCAGCAGCTCTGTAATAAAACCTAAAACTAAGCTTGTTGGGCTTCATCTATATTTATCTCTGTCCATCTGTGAACATGAGTCTGGAGGCTGGTGTTTCAGATTGTATTGGAAGGCTGCACAAATCTCTATACACCTGCACTGGTATGGTCTGAGAAACATAGAAAAAGAACTGCTGACTGGTATTTTTGTTCCTCCAAAATGCATGCAGACTGTATATCTGCAGACCTCTATTGTATACTGTACATTCACAGGTAAAAATAGCAAGGGTGGGTTACCCATGAACTCAGATGCCCTTCCTTTAGTATTTTAAGAGCAATATCTTGTTTAGCAAAGGTCACAAGGCACAGGACCAGAATAAGTGGGCGGCTGTGTTTACAGCGCAAGCAATATTTTTCCACCACTGACAAAAAATAAATAAAATAAAAAAGAATGACAGTAGGAAAAATCTGAAAATATTAAACAATAACTGATTGGAGGAGTGATCAAGCTTTCATCTAATATAGGCCTACACACACACACACACACACACACACACACACACACTGTTACTAATCTCAACTAACCATACAATACAACCATACATGCAAACAAATAAAACTTAAAAGAGAACTTTATATTTTACATATTTGCACTTTATATGCACAACAAAATAATTAAGTTTATTATTATTATTATCAGATAGAATAAGTAATTTAAAAATACGCCATTAAACCTATCGGGAATCAGGATCATCTATAAAAGAAAAACTCAATTTCCCATGATGCCATCGGCTCTAATGTGCGCTGGGTGCGCGTTCTACCGGAAATACTGTTGTTGTGCCTGTGGATTTGATTTGTACAGGGCTGCCGTTTTACTGGCCTTACGGTAAGAAATCTCCAGCCTGCTATGCAAACCCTCCTTTCACTGCATGTCACAGATGGATATTAAACATATGATCTATTGACGTGTGGTTCGCTCTTAAGTTCCTTTAGCACAGATATCGCTCAGCTGAATACAAAGCTAATGATGCTAACTGCTTTAGCGTCTCCTTTTATTACATTTTTTTATTTTCTCTTGTCAGTTTCTGCAACAAAACAGTTAAATGAACTCGTAACGTTTTAACGAATTATGCAAATAAAAGGCATTTGAATGGGATTGAACTATTGGTTTATTTTGGGCCGTTACCGTGATATACAAAGCTAAAGTTTAGCATGTACAATAAATTACTTAATATTTATGTAGATAAAAAGCCTTTTGTACAGAAATTCAGAGGTTAGAATAATTTATTAATTATAAAACAAACTCAAAGTGATTTCTAAGGTGTTTAAAAGTCTGTGTTTTTATTTATCATAATATTAACAGCCAGTTTGTACAACTTCAATAGAAATTTGTCACAGTAAATGCATTTATTAGTGTGTGTGTGTGTACATACATACATATACACTAGAGGTCGACCGATAGTAGATTTTACCGATAGCTAGGTTGGACCACACTGGCCGATACCGATTAATCAACCGATAGTTTTCAAAATGGATACTGAAAGAGAGCTAGTGCTTTACTATTAAAAAAAAAAAAAAAGCAGCAACAGTACTGAACCATACTTTGTAAATGACTAAAAATATTAATATTATTTACTATATTGATCATTAAAGTTATTTCATAGTTTGCTAATGTTAAAAGAAGTTTAAAATTTAATAATGTAGCCTATTAGTAGCTAAAAGTGAATGTTGAAATGAACACACTCTAACAAGGAACAATACTTCTACAGTTTTCATTAATACTATGAATGGACTATTATTGTTAAGTGTTACCATTTAATTTAAACAGTCATGCTTAAAGATGGCCATCTTTAAATACCTACACAAGGCCATAGCATTAAAATTACGTGCATATGGAATATTGTATGTGTACTGACACACTTTATTTGCGTCTATTTTTTAACACTTGATAATTATCTAATCCAAAAAATAAAAAAGTTAGTCACACAACTCAGAGGTAACACACACAAACACACACACACCAGACGCTTTGCGTTCAATTCAAGTGGCGGTCTAAAACAATTTATTTAATCACCAAACGGACATAAGTTTGCTTCAAGAATGAACAATGTGGCATAAATGAGTTTGAAGTTCGGTGTTTAAAAAAAAAAAACAGAGCAAGCGGAAAGAGAACGCGCGATCTGTTTTACAGCTCTGTAGATTTCCGCCTCTAGAGGCCGCTCTCGTACTGTATAATGCCAGCAGACCCTTCTCAGCCACTCCAGCAACGGTTGCAAACCGGAAAACTATCGGCATGGATTTTTGCCGATAACCGATAGTTGTGGCAATCAACTATCGGTGCCGATTAATCGGCAAAACCGATGAATCGGTCGACCTCTAATATACACACACACACACACACACACACACATACATATGTACATACACACACACACACACACATATATGTACATATACACACACACATATGTACATATATATATATGTGTGTGTGTGTGTGTGTGTGTGTGTGTGTGTGTGTGTGTATGTATGTATGTACGTATGTATATGTACATATATGTGTGTGTGTATGTACATATATGTATGTATGTGTGTGTGTGTGTGTGTGTGTGTGTGTCTAATAAATGACTTGCTTTATTTACATTCTTCCGGCAGCTGCAGAAACCAGAGAAAATGAGCAATGGATTGGTTCAACTGCAATCCAGCTCTCACCATAAAAATCTGCTCAATGCCATGTGGAAGCTGAGGACCATGGGAAACCTGTGTGACATCACGGTGCAGGTGGATTTTCAAGGAGAGCTGGAGGAGTTTGAAGCCCATCAGGTGGTCCTCGCCGCATCCAGCGGTTACTTCGAATCCCATCTGTTAGCTAATGACCAAGTGAAAAAGATATTCTTGTGTGACATCTTACCACATGCATTCGAGAAATTCTTAGAGTATGCGTATTTTGGAAAAATCAAGGTGGAGAAAAGTTACATCAGCACAGTACTGCAAATGGCTAAACTCCTGAAGTGCCAGGACTTAGTGGATGCTTGCGAGGCAGAAATTCCCAGCAGCGTTTCAGATGAATCTCTGCAGAAAGATGGAGTGGATTCAACTGCTCCAAATACTGAAGTCAAGACAAAACAAGAATCTGTGAAAAGAGCGATGAAGAGGAAAAAGTCTTTAAAAGTGCCTGAAATTGTGAAGGAGACAGAACCAGACAGGAGAAGCAGCAGGTTAGCGGGTCGCAGAGTGTCTGTGGACTTTGATCTGAAAAAGTCAAAGATGCAAGCAGAAACCCTTGATGAATCCGACACAGGAGAAGAGGAGCAAACGCCACAAGATCCTGAGGCAGAATCATCGCAGGACGCACTGGGTGAAAAAGACACTTGTGATGACACTGGGTCCGAATCATCTCCTGATGTGCCTGAGGAAGACCCTCAAGAATCAGACTTCCAGCCTAATGAGGAAATGGACGAGGCCGATGAAGCCGAGAAGGAAGTCAAGAGAGGAACCGCAAAGTACAGATGTGAGAAATGCAGCCGTTCCTTCTATTATGAGAAGAGCTACCTGAAGCACTTGAAGGTCAACCACGGGGTCCAGATGGACACCACGTTTCGCTGTGACATCTGCCAGCAGACGTTTGCCAACCGCTGCAACCTGAAAATCCACCAGCGCCACGTGCACAACGACGAGAGGCTATTTCCCTGCGAGATCTGCAACAAAACCTTCAAGCGCAAGAAGGATGTGACCCGGCACAGGCGGCAGGTGCACGAGGGCGGCACAGACAGACACTACTGCCACATCTGCGGCAAATCTCTCAGCTCCAAAACCGCCCTGACGCTGCATGAGAGGACACACTCAGGGCACAAACCCTTTAAATGTGATGAGTGCGGATCCAGATTCTCCCAGAGTTCAGCGCTCAAGACACATCAAAGGTAGTGGGCAACATCAGGGATGCACTAGTTTAGGCCATACAATTAGTATGAACAAACCCCAAACCCTACACCCAAAATATTAGGGTACTCTACAGCGTGTTTTGCACAAGCAATCACAAAATATAAAAATCAACATAAAAAAGTTGTTTTTATGTAATGGTTAATAACCGATCATAATATAATATTTGCAAATATATTATTTACATTTATAAATATATGTATCTGCTAAATGCATAAATGTATGTTATATCTTCCTCAGAAAATGTCAAATAATTCAGTCGTTTTTATGTTATAGTCAATGACTGACCATATTATAACATTGGCCATCATATATTATTTTATAGAAGAAATACTTCCAAGGCACTCACAGGGTGGAGTAAAAAGCCTTTAATATATTGGGCTTAAAGCATTACAAATAATTAAAAGTAGATAATTTAATTGAATATGTTATATTTACATTTATGAATAAAAGTTTCTGCTAAATGCGTAAATGTATATTGTATTATATTATATTATATCAGAAATGTGGGCAATCACAAAATTGTAAAATATAGTTGTTTTTATGGTATGGTCATATTAAGTCATATTATTCAAATTTATGAATGAAAGCATCTGCTTAACACATAAATGTAAATTATATAATATACCATTTAATTTAATATATAATTTACATGTATGAATAAGTGTCTGCTGAATGCAGAATATTTTATTATATATATATATATATATATATATATATATAGTGCTGCTTGAAAGTTTGTGAACCCTTTAGAATTTTCTATATTTCTGCATAAATATGACCCAAAACATCATCAGATTTTCATATAAGTCCTGAAAGTAGACAAAGGCAACCGAATCAAACAAGTGAGAGAAAAATATTTTCTTTGTCATTTATTTATTGAGAAAAATGATCCAGTGTTACATATCTGTGTGTTGCAAAAGTATGTGAATCTTTGCTTTCAGTATCTGGTATGACCCCCTTTTGCTGCAGTAACTGAAGGTAAAGTTTCTTGTAAATGCTGATCAGTCCTGCACAATAACATGTAGGAGTTTTAGCCCATTCCTTGATGTTGGTGGGTTTCCTCCTATGAACTGCTTGCTTAGGTCCTTCCACAACATTTTAATCGGATTAAGGTCTGAACAGTGGCTTTCTTCTTGCAACTCTGCCATGCACACCATGGTTGTTCAGCGTTCTCCTGATAGTGGGCTCATGAACATTAACATTAGCCAATGTGAGAAAGGCCTTCAGTTGCTTCGAAGTTACCCTGGGAACTTTTGCAACCTCGCAGACTATTACGCGTCCTGCTTTGGAGTGATCTTTGTTGGTCGACCGCTTCTCGAGAAGGTAACAGTGGTCTTGAATTTCCTCCATTTGTACACAATCTGTCTGACTGTGAATTTGTGGAGTCCAAACTCTTTAAAGATGGTTTTGAAACCTTTTCTAGCCTGATGAGCAACATCAAAAGTTCCGAGGTCCTCAGTAATCTCCTTTGTTCGTGACGTGATTCACTTCCACAAACATGATCAGACTTTGATAGATCCCTGTTCTTTGAATAAAACAGGTCACGTACTGACATTTGATATTCATTGCACTGACTGAAAACACCTCTGCACAGATGGACTCTAATTTCACCTTTAAATTAACTGCTAATCCAAGAGATTCACATACTTTTGCCACTCAGATATGCAATATTGGATAATTTTCCTGAATAAATAAATGACAAAGAAAATATTTTTGTCTCACTTGTTTGATTGGGCTCTCTTTGTCTACTTTCAGGACTTATATGAAAATCTGATTATGTTTTGGGTCATATTTATGCAGAAACATAGAAAATACTGAAGGGTTTACAAACTTTCTAGCAGCACTGTGTATATATGTGTATATATATATGAGTAAACAACCATTATATAACATTGGCCATTATATTATATTATTTACATTTATGCATAAAAGTGTCTGCATATAAAAAGTTTATATTATAATAGTCATGCAGAAAGATTATATACTAAAAATTGGTGCATTCATATTTATTTGATAGCTATGCATCCCAACTGAACATCATTTACTATTTACATATTCCATCTTGTATTTTTAATCCAGGATCCACACCGGAGAGAAACCTTTCGCTTGTGACCTCTGTGATGCCAGATTTACCCAGAACCACATGCTGTCTTATCACAAGAGATGCCACACAGGTGAGCCAACTGATTCCTGTGACATAAAGAGAAATAATATGAGGGCAAAAGTTGACGACTTCCTCTTCTCTGTCTAGGCGAAAAGCCGTTCATGTGTGAGAACTGTGGGAAGAGCTTTGCATCCAAAGAATACCTGAAACATCACAACAGAATCCATTCAGGATTCAGACCCTACAAATGTGAAACCTGCGGAAGAGCGTTTGCTCAGAGGAACTCCCTCCACCAGCATATGAAAATACACACAGGTATCCTTCACAAATTACCCAATATTGATATGCATTTCACTCAAAAAGTGTGAAAATGGTCTTTGAAGTCACACGTACTAAAGCATATTGATAATGTAAAACAATTTCAACTGCAATTTGATGAAAGACACCAATGTGCTATAAATAATTGCATTAGAAATATAGTTCTAGATTGGCAATTATTAAGCAATGCACAATTGATGTACGGTTCACAGGTTTGTGTATATTTTACAAAATGCATGATTATTAAATCCAAAACTTATCAGCTGACACCGCCTTCTTCACAGGTGAAAGGCCGTATCATTGTAAGGACTGTGATAAGCAGTTCACTCAACTCAACGCCCTGCAGAGACATCAGAGAATCCACACGGGAGAGAAGCCGTACATGTGCAGCATGTGTGGAAGAACGTTCACTGACAAATCCACCGTACGCCGACACACCCTGGTAAAGATCCTGCCACGCTACACAGCTCGGTTTTAGAAGTGGGTTTATAGAGGCTATAAAAAAAATATTCACGCCCACAGGCTTTAAGTTCATTGCATTACATTAAATAATGATGCATTGATCTATAAATGGTGCAAAAAGTCCAGAAAGGGCTGTAAATATTTTTATAGGCACCAGTATGCATATAATAAATCCCAACTAAACCTGTTACTGAATTTCCAACATGTACACTACCATTTAAACGTTTGGGTAAGATTTTTTTATTAAGAAATTAATACTTTTATTCAGCGAGGGTGCATTAAATTGATTAAAAGTGTTACAAAAGATTACCATTTCAAATAAATGCTGTTCTTTTGAACTTTCTATTCAAAAAATTTGGAAAAAAGTTAAATGGATTCCACAAAAAAATTTATGCATCACAAGCGTTTTTAACATTTAAAATAATAAATGTTTCTCGATCAGCAAATCAGCATATTAGAATGATTTCTGAAGGATCATGTGACGCTGAAGACTGGAGTAATGATGCTGAAAATTCAGCTTTGATCATAGGAATAAATTACTCTTAAAATATATTCAAATAGAAAATAATTATAAATGTCACAATATTACATTTTCTTTTTTTTTTTAGAACACATTAAATCAATGGTAAATGTCCTGTTAGCAATTTCAGAATGCACCAGTTCCTCTTTTTTTGGTTATTAATAGTAATAAGCCTGGGCTGACAACAAGCAAGTTAACCTAGTAGGGATTTAGTAGTTTGCATTGGGACTCAGTATAACCAGACTTTTTCTCTATGCAGACCCATGACAAACAAACTCCATGGAAGAACTACCTGGTTGTTCTGGAGGGAAACGTTGAAGACAGAGCCAAGAAACCGAAAGGCTCTTCTCAGAAGAAGGACAAGGCGTCCGCTGCTGTTTCCGAAGCGCAGGCTCCTGAGAGCAACACACAGAAGACACAAGAAGTCTTGGCTGTGTCCGGAGAGCCCGTGACCATTTCCGGAGACTGGGCCGGACCTGGAACCATCGCTCTGGTCAGCCACACGGCCCTGGGCGGCCTCACGGTCATCCAGACCGAAGTTCCCGCAGGCACGCAACTGCAGCCCTTAGTCACCACGGACGGCACCAGTGTGATCTCTCTGGATGCTTCTGCGGTCGGGATGCCTGTGACCGTTCCCTTTTCCATCCCCATAACGGTCGCGCATTCCATCGGAGTTTCTTCATCGATATCCGGTTCCGTGCCCATCACCGTGGCCGGTCACGTTTCAGACGCAATACTTGCTCCGGTAACGACTGTGACGACATCAGAAGCCGAAGCAACAGAGAATGGTCTGGCTGAGTGTATGTCAGTCCAGGCTGTTACGGTGGGAGAGACGGACTGTGCAGACACCCAACAGGAAGTCAGCGAAAGCATTCAGACTGCAGAGGCTTCAAACAACATGGAAATCTCAGTAGGAGAGTAGATTCTACCTGCTTTAGTTGCAAATACTTGTTAATCATGTCACAGTCAAGCTTTGTTTTAAATTATCAGCTGTAAATACACTTTTACTTTATAAAACGTGTAACGAGTACAATTCTTCAATCACAATGTTCAATTCTGCTCAGGTTTGTTTTTGACAACATATACGATTTCCCCTTCCATTTCTAGGGAACATCTTGTCATTAAATGATTTTTTTAGTGATTCTTGTAAAAACAAAAATTAGCTTTTTGTCAGTAATGCTTTTTGCTGCTATTTATTATGCTCAACACTACATCAATGTGAACTGCATATTATTAACATAATACTCCATTTTTAGTACCCTATTACGTGTATAATGATTTGCAGTCATGACAGCGCTCCTTAAAACCACTCAATAAAGTGTCAATTGAATTCAGCTTCCCTTTTTTATTTTTATTTTTATTTCTAATTTCTTATTTTTTTACATTTTTGATTTAGTTTTGGATTGAAATATAGAGATAAGTGATTTTAATTTTATATTTCTATATGATAGATACATATATAAAATGATAAATATAGTTATATACATATAATTTATTTTTAATATATAATATTATTAATTATATATATATATATATATATATTTAAATGTGATATTTTATTTTTTAAATATTATTTATATACACTTCTTATGGTTATTTTTCTTAACTTGCCATATTCTTTGAGTTTTCGTCAATGTTGCAGCACACACATTGCTGGAGTTGCTCACCAAAAATGTAAAACTATTTTGTAGCATTACTAGGCAGTATAACAGATTTTCACTTGCTTGAATCATGTGGCCATTTCAGTATTGGTTTTTATTTCTGTACATTCTCACAGACATTCAGCAAAGACATCAGTTGTTCTGTGGGAAAGTACATTGTTTGGTACTGTAGGTCTTCATGGCTTCTTAAAAACTCTAGAATATGGTAAAATACAGACATCACGACACGTAGAACACAGATGACATGCGCTACTAAAGACCACAGGAGTGAAGAGTGTACATGAGCTATGCATTCAAAACACGACACACACAGAGAGCATGTTAATAAAGGTTATACAAGGATTTTACAAACACATCAATTTCAGTGCTGATGGAGATGATAGACAGTGTAAAAATATAATGTTAAATAATTTGTTTTACTAATACAATATTATTAGACTAATAAATATATTTTTGACTAATAATATTATTAGACTCATAATATTATATGACTAATATTAATAGTTCAGATAATAATTTAATTAAATAAATATACATTTAAGAAAACAACCCAAGAGTTAAATTTCAGAGAGTGGATAAAAAAAAAAGTACTTCCATCAGGTATGACACAAGACATTTTTTTTATTTATTATTTAAATACCAATTCAAAATGGTGGACTGTGGAAAACTGAAATTTTCTCGGTCCTGCATGAATGTCTGATGTTATTAATAGCTGCATTTTGAGGCCTGCATGCCAACTAGTGAGCAGACTACAAAAAACGGCACAAATAAAAACAATATCTAAATAATAATAATAATAATAATAATAATAATACACGATCCCGCTGCACTGACGGAATAATTATATCTGTACAATTCATGCAGCTCTAGCACGTCGCAATTCAGTGACCGTTGCAAAAGAACTCGAGGACTATCTCAAATCCCCACTGTATACTTGAATTTCCCTTTCCTAAATCGGTTCACTCCATGTTTCCAGAAATACCCTCGTAATGCGTAACAGAGAAACCGGAGCAGATCTTTGAACTGGAGTGCTAAATTTTTGATATGTGCTATATTATATAACTGGATATCAATGTAACAGTACAGGCTTATAAGTATATTCTCTAGAAATGTTGCAGCAATACATTTTGACATACTGTTTTGGGAAACCCGGACTTGGCCATTGCACAAAACTGATGTGAAATGGAAGGGGGGAAGGAGGGTGCCATGCAGTGGGTGATCGCCCCACTGTCCAGATCATTTTAGGTCGCCCTCGTCCCCCTGAATGGTCTTCTTGATCCGCAGAAGCATGGTGGTGAGCCACTGATCCAAGCGTGAGATGGAGTCGAACTCCTTCACCTGAATGAACACAGTACAAGATTTCTGCGGTTAGCGTCACCAAAAAAGACTGCAAAACTAAGAAACTGGCCAAGTAGATATAGTGTGTTCAAGTCCTCTTGGGATGTTTGGATTTATGAATACGACATCAGATGTGTTCAAGTTACTTGTCAGAGAAAGATGGCAATGTAACTTTTCAGCAAAAAAAAAATCTAGAAAAAAATTGTTTCATCTACTTCTACAAAATGATGAATAAAGAACTGCACATCAGATGTGTTTTTGCTCTTTTATGTTTTTATCAATTTATGAAGGTACTGTAAATTGAATTGTTTTATATTCTATTATAATTCTACAATACTACCATATTTTGTACATCTAACTCAGCTAGTTCAGTTTTATAGTAGTGCTGTTAAACGATTAATCGCATCCAAAATAAAAGTTTTTGTTTACATAATATATGCGTGTATACGGTGTATATTTATTATGTATATATAAATACAAACACATGCATGTATATATTTAAGAAAAATATGTTTACATATTAAATATATTTATATATAATATAAAAATTAAATATAAAAATGTATATACAGTCATGGCCAAAAATATCGGCACCCTTGGTAAATATGATCAAAGGCGGCTGTGAAAATTAATCTGTATTGTTAATCCTCTTATTGATCTTATTTATAAAAAAAATAAAATTAAAATTAAAAAAAAAATCACAAAAATCTAACCTTTCACTGGATAATAAGAATTTAAAATTGGGGGAAATATCATTATGAAATAAATGTTTTTCTCAAATACACGTTGGACACAATTATTGGCACCCCTAGAAATTCCTATGAGTAAAATATCTCTGAAGTATATTCCATTCATATTCACAATTTTGAGCACTCCAGGGTGATTATGAACATGAAATTATCCAGCCATGGCTTCCTGTTTCACAGAAATATAAATATTAGGGAAAGCAAAGCCCAAATTCCCTTAATCATCCATCACAATGAGAAAAAACAAAGAATATATTTCTGATGTGCAGGAAAAGATAATTAAGCTTCACTAATAAGCGAAGTGGCTTTAAGAAAAGAGCTAGAGCAGTGAAAATTCCCATTTCCACCATCAGGGCAATAATTAAGAATTTCCAATCAACATAAAATGTTATGAAACTGCCTGGAAGAGGACGTGTGTCTATATCGTCCTAATGCACGGTGAGAAGGAGAGTTTGAGTGGCTAAAGGACCACAGCTGGAGAATTGCAGAAAATAGTTGAGTCTCAGAGTCAGAAAACCTTAAAAAAAAAAAATGTGTCAAACAGCACCTACATCACCACATGTTGTTTGGGAGGGTTTCAAGAAAAATTCTCCTCGCTCATCCAAAAACAATCTCCAGCATATTCAGTTATCAGACACGACTGGAACTTCAAATGGGACTGGCTTCTGTGGTCAGATGAAACTAAAAAATGAGCTTTTTAGCAGCAAACACTCAAGATGGGTTTGGTGAACACAGGGATAAAAAGACCCCATGTGTACAATGAAATATACTGCTGTATTTTTGATGTTGTGGGCCTATATTTCTGCTGGAGGTCCTGGACATCTTGTTTAGACACAAGGCATTATGGATTCTATCAAATACCAACAGATAAAAAAGTGACTGACTCTGTTATAAATCTTATAATGGGCCATGTTTGGATCTTCCAACTGGACAATAATCCAAACACAAACTTCAAAAACAACACAGAAATGGGTCACTGAGCACAAAACCAAGCTTCTGCTGGTCATTCCAATCCTCTGACCTGAACCCTATAGAAAATGAGTGAACTGAAGAGAAGCACCACCAACATGGAGCTGTGAATCTAAAGGGTCTGGAGTGATTCTGGATGAAGGAATGGTCTCTGATCTCTTGTCAGGTGTTCTCTAACCTCATCAGGCATTATAGGAGAACATTTAGAGCTGTTCAACTGGCAAATGGAGGTTTCAAAAAGTATTGAATAAAAGGGTGCCGTTAATTGTGGCCAATGTGTATTAGAGAAAAACATTTATTTCATAATGATATTCCCCCCCATTTTAAATTCTTATTATCCAATGAAAGGTTAGATTTTTGTGAATTTAAAAAAAAAAAGATCAAAAGGATTTAAAATGCAGATTACATTTTCACAGCCTTCTTTGATTATATTTACCAAGGGTGCCGATATTTTTGGCCATAACTGTATATGTAAATATTTTCAAAATATATACACTGTATGTGTGTGTATTTATATATACACATAATAAATATACACAGTACACACACACATATTATGTTAATCAAAAACTTTTATTTTGAATGCGATTAATTGTGATTAATTGTTTGACAGCACTATTTTATAGTAAATGAAAAAAAAAAAAAAAATTTCAACAAATTTATCGTCAAGACACTAAATGTACTGCGTCTGCAATATTTTCTCACTGATACAACAAAGAAAGTCCCTTCTTGTAATTTCAACACTGTGGGAATATTCATGTGTGTTCAACAAGTAAATACGATCTTTTCGACGTGACTTGAACACATCAACAGTCCCGATCCAGACTCATGCCAGTGGTTGAAGTATTAAGTACTTTAACGTTGAAAAAATTGTAATTAAATTTACTTTTTAAGAAAGATGATAACAAATGTATTTTTAAAAAAAGAAGCTGAAGTTAAAAGTCATACCGCTTCTGTGAAAGCCTCTGCGTTTTGCTCCTCATGGGCATCTAGAAGTTTCTGTAAAAACAAAACCTCTTGTAAGGACAACAATAAATATTAATTTTTGAAGGTGGTGCAAAACTCGATTGCGAAAATTGTATTTTCTGAGTGGTTTTTGTCATGATACTATGCAATTGCTAGGGTGTTTTGGGTGGTTGCCCATGGTCTGTCAAAGGATTCGGGAATTAATGAGGGCTTGAGGCAAAAATGCCATCAAAATGAACATAAATGCCCCCAAATTAAAAAAAAACAGACACACAGAATTGCCCTTCACAATTCAAGTGAAATATGAAAATTACAGCATTACATTCAGATATGCTCACGTTGCATCAAAGATTTCATTTTACACATGGTTTTTGCTGCACTATCATTGACTGCTTGAATGAGGAACATTCTTTTCTCGCTTTCTGTATATAATTTATTCTCAATATAAATAGCTATTTCGTTTTTTCACGCTACTAAGATAACCAATGTGAAGTCTTGATTTTATGCTAAAAAAGACTAAAAGGATTTGTAATATCTTACTTCACGTAGGCTATTTAAAATTACAATAATCTCATTCATAACATTATGCAACTGTCATGTAAATACATGTAGGCCACCTCTGAGCTGGACTAAATAGTTTGTGTAAGTGTAAATAAACAGGCCATGTGAGACACCTTAACAGGCACCTTAGCAATGTAAATATTGCTTTTGTTGATTGGTAACAGACTACAGTATTGTGAGTGGCTGAATGAATTGCCTCAATTTAATTATTTCTAATAAAAAAACAACACGGATGCATTTAATAAAGCAATAAGGCCTTTCAATGCAAGCAGACTTTACCTACTAAAGTCTAAACCACCCCAATTACAAAATGTGTTTTTATATGCTGGAAACTCTATTATCACAAACCTTCAGAAGCTTGCATTCTCTTGAATCTGAGAAGGCAGGAAACATCTCTTCATACTTTCCAACAGCGAGCTACAGCAGAAAAAAAAGACATGCATATTATCTGCTGCGGTTCTCCATATATATGCGTGCATTATGACCTGACGGAGAGCTGACCTTTGCGTTGAGCTCGTCCACGATGAAGTGGCACAAGGAAGCTTTGAAGAAGTATTCTTTGGCGCTGTATTTCAGCAGGGGATTGTCCATGGTGTTGGTTCCAACCTGTTTACAGACACAGACAGGAATTCCCGAGTGATCTAGCGAATGCTGGTGAGCGAGTAATGTGGTAAGAATCTGCAGGAGACAGACAGATGGCTTACCTGCTCATAAATCTCTATTGCTTTCTGGTACTGCTCTAACTGAGCGCTGTATGAAGCCACCTTCAGCAGACACTTGTTTGCAGAGCTGTAAATTAAGCAAACATACCATATCAAAGGTTAAAATAACATTCAAAATGCCTTAATTAACCTTAGAAACAAAGTGGTTAAACATGGCAGGAACAAAAAGACCTTGATTATTTGGCTTCTGCTAAGCAGGCTTACCTGTTTGATTCCTCTCCTTTGTAATAGTCAGCAGCTTGTTCATAATGTGCAATCGCCTTTGGACAATCAAAAACAGAATCCTCAATTTTAAACGGTGAGTGACAGAATTGTTTACATTCACAACAAATAACTACAGCCGATAACTATCAGAAGACAACTTCAGAAAAGATTATAAAAGCTGTTAACATTTGTAAAAATGTATTATGTGTTATTTATTATATTATATTCTATTCCTCATTTGTAAGTCGCTTTGGATAAAAGCGTCTGCTAAATGACTAAATGTAAATGTATTAATATTACTAATCTATTATTAACAATATTACAATAATTGTATTAATAATACAAATCAGTTATTATTGATATTAAAGATTAATTAATGATCTATTATTGATAACAATAATAATAAATTGTAATAATTGTCAGTAATATTTTTTTTAATTATTATTATAATTAGTCGGCGCCAACAGCCTTGTGAGCAGCGCACCAACATATAGCACCAACATTACCATTACATAATATTAAATGTTATTTTCTGTGAAAAAATATATTATTTTCCTTTTTTTTTTTTTTCTTGACTGTTTATGAACTTGCTGGGAAAAGAAAGAGTGTGACCTCAATTAATACATTATAAGCATTTATGATCAATAACTATTTATTATTATTATTATTATTATTATTAACATTTTTGTTATTGTTATTAAATAATATTATACATTATTTTCTTGACTGGGTTTTTGCTGAGAAAAGAACAAGCGTGACCTTAAATATTAAACATAATCAGTGTAACACTGTAAATGTACTAAATTTACACTTCAAGCCTTCATGTTGCTAAGATAGCAAACTGGCTAAAATGTATTTTGAGATGAGCAAAACTTCAATCAACATCTGTAAATCCAGCTTATGAATATTTGTTAAATTAGAAGCATCAATCCAGCTGTTTTTGTGTTTTATACTTATACTACTTATAATTCAACGTCCTACAAAATATAGCTGTCTTACAACACTCTACATTCTCAGCATGAGATGCACCTTCGGTTTACACTAAATAAAGATTTTTTGTACCTTCTCAATGTCCACCAGCTCTGACTCGTACACCTCAGCAATTGTGATATGATGCTTGGCTGCGATGGTGAATCTTCCCTGAAGACAGAACGAAGGAGACTTTATAAAACGGACTGTCACTTGAATATCTCAGTCAGTATCCATCAAGCTTTTCTTTCTGAACATCTACATGCTTTGGTGATTCCATATGTGCTTTGGATACAGATTCTGGGCCTCATCTGGGGACGTTTATGACATTTTTTTTCCAGATTTTGAATAGGGGAGGAATGCCTCACTGTCTGTTATAAAGTGTTCTGTTAAACTGCTCTTTGGGAGTTTCTGCAATAGTTGGTGGATTTCTAGACAGCTAAAAACATGAACTGCTGTTTAAAAATCTCCATGATGATGAAACACAGTACAGCAATAGAACAGCCTGGATGAACATAATATGAACTATGATTTTGACTGCTACAAAAACATCTTACCATGTCTGTGTAAATATCAATGGCTGCGTTTAAGCACTTGATAGCCTCTAATCGCAAGCATTAAAGAGAAGGAGGAGGAAGAGTTAGACAGTCAGACTTATGATCAATGATATAGAAATAAAACAATTTATCTAAAGCCGCTTTATGTTTATTCAGTGTTTTACTCCTCAACCTACTCTTTTAGATTTAACAAATTAGTCAAATGTAATTAATTTGATTACCTTTTTAATCAATTGACAGTCCATATACGTAAATGTATAAACATGCACTTTATCTCTCTATTGCATACACAGCTACACTGCTGAATTATTGTCTAAAGAACAGTTTACATTGTTTACATTTCTAATAAACTGTATGTTCAAATGCGCACTTTCTTTGATTTTTGCAACACATTTTTGAGTGGACTGTGCCATCATTTCTACCTTCACAAACTAATATCATCAAAAACTTCTAATATTAGTTGCAATGCAGCATTCATTCTTATGCTATACACAGTCAAAAGGACAATATTCTTTGGCTGAGCTTCACTGTTCTGATGTTCTTAAAACTTCCAGTACTGATATTGTTTTCATAAACTGAAATAGAACTGAAATGAAATAAAGTTACTTAATTACTTAAAATAAAATGGGGGGGGGGGGTGTAAATGAGAAAGGATTTATATAATATGAGTATTATATGATAACTGAAATAAACAAAATGCTGAAGTATTAAAATAATAAAAACTAAACCTAAAACTACAAATTAAAGCTATATAGAAACACGATTAAAAATATATTAACAAAAATGACAAGCACATAAGTTTAATAAAAATGAAAGAAAATAAAAAATAAACTAAAAAGGGTATTTCAAAATATTAAGAAATAATATATTAATACCAAAATAACACTGTTCAGTTCACACAGAAACAACTGTTTTATAAAAATGAGATTAATTTAATGAATCAATCCACTCAGCATTAAAGTGATAGGATAAACTTGTTTAGAATTATATGACGGATCAACAAGTCATATATTATATATTCATCTTGAGATGCATCAACATCGGTTTACTTAGAATAAATCAACTGATTGTCATGAAGCTGGGAGTTAACATGTGATTCTGTGGCCTCACCATGTGGATCTGCCTTCTTGAAGGCGTTTCCCGCATCGACGTAGCTGGTGGCCGAATCGTGTTTATTCTGAAGCTGCATGTGAAGTCTGGCCGCCTGACAGAAAGCATTGCCTGCAGCTGGACACAAACACACAAACCTCATCAGAAGAATATGAATATACAATAAACATCATAAAATATTACAAACAAAGCTGTAGAATTATTCAAGATAACATTAGGGTAACTTCACTAATGAGATTATATTCATTCAGAAATATTTATATTTTAACAGTTGGACATATATTAAAATGCACAAATTAAGGGTTCGTATTCAAACTATTTGAATGTATATTACATAACGACATTTTAAGCATTATATAATACAATAATGCTTGTTAAAGATGAAGTATGTCATGTCTGCACCACTAAAAAGCACATACCACTCCAGTTTTTGGCCATTTTGAACATGTTGGCTGCTCTGGCGTACATCTCACATGCCTCTTCCACTTTGTGATTTCCTCTGAAAGATGTGGGAAGATGCAGTTATATCCTTTTTCCACTTTAATATCTTAATGAAAACTATGTTTTCCTAATAAATCTACATGCCAGAAGGTAAACACTTTATTAATATCGGTTAGAATTTACCAGTAAAATTTGATTATATATATATATTATTGGGCTGAGTCAGAAAATTATAGCTGGTAATAAACAGAAAGGCCTAGATAGATAACTTGTGTCCTGGTGGGAATATTCAATTGGGTCAGTTTTTAAGTGCCTCATATCATATTAATTAAAACTATTTGAAATAAATCCATTTCACAACATACTAGGTCAAAGCTTGTTTACTATAAATAAGACTGAATATGTTTCATCTCATTTTTCTGTCGACACCAGGCTGTTACAAAAAATACAGATATAAACTAAAGAATGGATTTAATCGGCCATTTTTGTAAGGTGTAAAACCATAAGTTATAACTATTAAAATAAACATTAAAATTTATCTAATTTATTTTAATAAATGTAATATTTAGTTTTATTAATCATAATATTTATAATAAGTACACTTATAAATATTTTATTGTCCTACGTTTACTATGAATATTAAAATAGTACCATATTTTATTTCACATTAACTTTACATTATTATTACATAATGTGCAACAGATTAAAAATTCAAGTACATATATAAGCATTAATAAAAAGAAAATTGAAGCCCATATATAAATATGGTAGTACCACTGTACATGTGTTACCTTTCTGTTAATAGAGTGACATAAAACCAAAAATAATTATGTAAATACTGCAGCCACTGCGCCACTAATGCGCCAAACACAAAACACTTCACTTAGTGGCCCAATCATGAAACCACATCAATTATTATCATTATTTAAGTCATTATGATCTTGCAAAAATCGTTATTTAAAAAAATCAGCTCTACATTGTAATGAACAAGCCCTTTTTTCTATCGATTGATGCGCAAAGCGGCCTGTCACTGCTTGGGTCCTTGTACAATAAAATTCCTATATATTTGTAGTTTTTATGCAACTAAAAACTCAGTATTAACTGGTAAACATAAAACCAAAGGTTAGCAACATGATCATACTGACAATATGATATTTTAACAGACTAGCGGGCTGATCGGATAAACAGGGAAGGAAGCATGTATTTAATCTTACCCAAACATTCCTCCTAAAAACGAGCCGGAAGACTTCACTTTCTTATCGGCTTCAGCCATAAGCTGAATTGCCTCCTTTTCTTTCCCGGAACTGTCCATTATTTCTGTGGTTAAACGCACAGATAAACACTAAAATCTCTTTTCGTTTATCTACCCGCTTCTCTTGCGCTCTGTCACTATGGCAGCGGGAGATTACTGTCATTGCGTTTATTAAGCGTGGGCGTTCAGGACGCTCGAGCAAAGCATTATGGGATTTGGAGTTTTGCGACCAAGCTTAAATAAAC
Source organism: Onychostoma macrolepis (assembly GCF_012432095.1). Lineage (NCBI taxonomy): Eukaryota > Metazoa > Chordata > Actinopteri > Cypriniformes > Cyprinidae > Onychostoma > Onychostoma macrolepis. The sequence goes on from NC_081174.1 coordinate 27,445,218, forward strand.
AGCCGTTAAAAAGAATCGAACACAAATAAACTACAACTCCCATATACACTCATAAATGCGCGTTACGTAATATAGCACTATTATATTGTACGAAATTATGCCTGACTTCATATTGAAATCATTGTACCCGCAATTTTATAAACTTAACGTTATAAGAACAACTATAACTAAACAATAGCTGAATTAATTCGCGATTTGTAGTCGTTTAAATCTCTAGAATATGGTCAAATTATTATTATTATTTATTTTTATTTTACTTTGATTAGATTTGTAGTTTACTTTAGGTAGATTTTGTGAAGATAAAACATTGTAGGCTTGATTTTGGTTCATTATTGGTTTGCACAGCTCAAATAGGGTACAATTTACATATATAGAGAGCATGTTTTCATCACAATATTGATTAATCAGCAACAAGGTCCCTGAGCACTAGATGGTACTGTAGTAGATCACCAGGCTCGTTCATATTCCGAAGAAAACCTATTTAGAAAAAAAAAGAAGGCTAGAAGGGATACAGCAAAAACTACTGGGCATGCGCACATCAATTATAGCGTAGGCTAATTTTTCTCACACTCTACAACAATAGTTACTGTTTTTGAATTATTGTAAGGGGTAGGTGTAGACGTTAATAATAAAAAAAATAATAATAAAATAAAAATACACCTGTAATATTTCGTTTTTACTGTATGATTTGGACATAGCAAAATCATTTGCTAAAGTAGTCATTTAAAATTCACTGCATGTTCACTTAGTTTTCTTTTAGCATGAAATTAAAATGAGCTAATAAGATTTCTGCCTTTACTAATTTACTATTTTATCCAATATAGTAAGACATATTGGGACATGAAAAGGTACTGAATAACAAGAATAACCAATATATAAACACAGATGTGAAAATCCAAGCTATCAGTGTGACATTAATGAGACACTTAGTGCATCTGGAAGTTGTAAACACACCAAAGCAGTGGGCTGAAGTAGAACTTTATAGCAGTATAAACTTTCAAAACTCAAATCATATTCAAAGCACGGAAAAGCATCACACCTTTCCTCTGTTTATATAAAATTAATTTCAGGAAAGGGTGGTTTGTTTCCTGTCCTCTGCACTCTTGTTTGCAGCGATGAGAAACACACGTAGCTAACTGTATTGGCTGTATTAAAACTAGCTAGACAGCATCTCTGGGCATTATAAGTGGCTTCAGAATGTGAGCAGCTCACTATGATTTGAGACACAGCTTTTAGAGCGGGAGGGAGTTTTGCTGGTGATTTTCCTTTGACGTTTATATGTATAATGTGGGAGATCAAATAGGAAATGCACACCTGCGGCCAGAACAGTATGTTAAATATTAATGGACACGACCACAGCTGCAGAATGACATTACACACCAAAGGCCACCTCACCTGTGTCAGATAAAAGAGCACTTTAACATGAAACATTTAAACACCACATCTACTGCCCTTTAGTGAAGTCAACTTGCTCTAACATTTACAATCATCCTGTAGCCTACCAAAGATTTATATTCTTGGATTTGTTTTGTGAAAAAACATCACATGATTTATTAATGTAAAAAAAAGTATATATTGTTTTACTATATAGTGCACTATAAATTGCATTAGCCATTTTATAGTCTGAATTTGTAGTGTACACTTTCATTCCTATCCTATGTAGTGCACTACTTTCTTCCCATAATGCATAATCTTATTAATAGTGTGCAACCAATGTATAATAATGATTTGGTGATTTTGGGATCACCACGAACAAAAGAAAAGACATGGATTTCATTGGTTTTAAATATGTTTATTCTGGCTCTCAGAGAGTTGTTCTGGTTTATGTTGGCATGCTGACATCCACGACATTGAGTGTGGATTCATACAGCAAGTTGCTGGAGTCCAGTGTGGCATTGAACAGCAAACATGCATGATTTCACTGCCCTGCAGTGAGGAAACAGTACAAATACATGCTGAGAGACAAGACCGCACTGACGCTCAGCAGCATATACAGGTTTACAGAGGCACATTCATTCAAATATATACCCATTTACAGTAAAGAGCTCATGCCAGTTGCACATCTGAATAAAAAAGATGTAATTTTGTTCTGCTGAAACCATCAGTGTTTCATTTAAGAAAGAATATGTGGATGGATATAGTAGTGAAGAGAAAACTAAATACAGGGGAGAAACATGTTCAAAATCTTAGTTTTTAAGAGTTCTTTAAAGAGGCAGGCCTCACTTTTAGCTACTGAAATGCAATAGCTATTTAAAATCATTTGAATTATTCAGTCATATTTGCGTGGTATAATAATCCTGCATTTTTGTTGTTGAAGAAATTAAAATACTACATTGGGTGTTAATGTTCAATACTCAGTCTGCAGATAAAGAAATTGATAAATACTTGAAAGAGGAAAAAAAAATTAAAATCCCAAAAGGCGTTCCCAAAAATATTGAGAATTCTAAAACAAATATTACACATTGTATACACCATTTCTGCATCCAAATATACAGCAAATTGGCTACACAAAGCAAATATATTGCCTTTGTGGAAGCTAGCGTTGCGTAATTGTCCCCAATATCATTCTTTACACGTGATTGCACTCTAAAACATCTCAGGCTTAAGTTTGGTTTAATGACGGAGTGTATTTGTGCGTTAGTTCTGGTGCACTGTAGGAAGATTACAGACATAGAGTGAATGTAGACTGGCTGTGTGGGTCTCAAGAGGAACTAAGGCCGGAATCGGACTCCCCGTTGACCTCTTGGGCTTTTCCTGCACACGGAGTGGAGGAGCAGGGAATGCTGTAGGTGGAGCAGGCACATGTTTGAATGACCTCCTTTAGAGTTCCTCCCTGTTCCTCTACATTGAAAATGTTTGGCTGCTCGAGATTGTCGTCACAGATTCTGTGGATACAAAACATTATTTTAGCTGTGGGTCAATCTGAGTGAAAGAAAAAGGAGCGTCATCTAACAGGGAAAAAGATAGAAGGAAGTTTCATTAACGCAAAAGTAGCCATCTGGGGTGAAGGGGAGGGGATCATACCAAGGTTTTGACCAAGAGCAAAAAAATGTGAGTAGATTTCACTGTAGTTTTCAGTGTTTTACAGTAAGCATCTCCATATTTTTGCCACATCATGCCTTTAATTTCTGGTTCAGACCTTAAGAGTAGACAGGAGATTTAATATGACAAATGAAAATGAAGCTTTGAGCATTACAAGTACAGTCTGTGCAACGAAACATTAAAATGTCCTTCAAAAAACATGGAAAATGATGAGTTATGACATGTTAAACAGACTGATTGTACCCCATAGCCTCATTTTTATGCATATCAAATTAAAGTTAACATGAACTGCTGTTGCAACTGATTTCACTTCAGTAAAAAGGGATATTCAACACAAACATACACACACAAAAAATCATTTTAAATGAGAATCTATTTAGACTGAACACAAGTTTTAAAAAGAAAGAAAAGAAAAAAGCCTAAATACTCCACAAAACGTTTCTTTCTTTTGCTGAAGAAGATATAAAATTGAAGTAGTATGGAGAAAATACTATGGAAGTCAATGGCTACCGTCCGCTGTTTGGTTCCCAACATTGTTCAAAATATCTTCTTATGTGTTCAGCAGAAGAAAGAAACTCATGCAGGTTTGAAAAAAGTGGAGGGCGAGTAAATGATTTTTGAGAAAACTATCCCTCTAAGATGACCAATAGCTTCTTTGGTATATGAATCGTTTATATTAAGATCAGGGATGTGTGTTTAAAAAACATATTTTTAATTTCATGTTGACTTTATGATGTCTACTCTCACTGAGGTCGATAAATTAAAAATGCCACATTCTCTTTCGGAATAAACAAAAACAACAACAGTCAGCCTGAAAATCCAAGCTCACTGCTTGTGATGTTATTTAGATTCACAAGAACAAAATATTCATTAAATGTTTAGTCACCAGTGCCAGGAACTCAGAAAACATAACAACTTCAATACTTTATATGTGTAAAGCACATAAATATTGTGACAAGTCACAGTTGACGTCAACAAATTCACGTGTTCATGGTATATATATTCACATATTTATGTCTTCTACCATGATGTTGTCCGATGATATACATGTTTTCAAGAGCATTATGAATACTGGTGGGCTCATTTCCGTTGGCTCTTGGAAGACTTATGTTTATGTTTTGCATTTTCCATTACAAATGACATGCCAAAAGATGTTCAGTAAGCACGCAGCTATTAAAAATATATCCCAAATCTAACCCCAAGGAAAAGTAGTCATCCGTTCTAAATGTGTGGGAAAAGCACTTATCACTATTTACAATAGTCTATAATTATTCAATTATTCTAATGTATAATTTTCATTGTATTGTAATATCAAACAGACAATATTCAAATATAGTTGGGTTTAAGAACTGGCATGGCAAGTACGTTGAGATCATTCATATTTAGATAAATGCAGCTTTTTTCTGCCATGCCTTTATCAAGATCCTGAATCATGCTGGTTTGAGAGCAGAAGCCATTAATCCATCCATCCTTTCATTCACTCATTCGTTTATCCTTCAATGATTAAGTCATTGAGGTCCACGAAGGGGATTCATGCACTGTTAACGTGGCTAGTACTGAAAAATTCACAGCACTGTAATTTGTGTAATACGGGTTGTGGGAGAGAAACTAGGTCACCCATATAAAGAGGAAGTCTCGAAATCTCAGAATGATGTAACAGGCAGCTGAACCTTAACCCAGCGCTGAATAATTGAAAAAAAGCTAGTCAAAAACAAAACTCCACAGTTTTACTGCCTCACATCATTGCTGTAAAACACTACGGTTCTTGTGGTGCTAGTCGGCGAGAATGATCAGTCAGGCAGCAGCCAAATGCCAATAAAAAATACAAACAACCGGGAAACAGAAGACATTACGGGAGTCAGAGGAAGTTGACACATTGAGCTTTGGCACCAAGCATTCATGTATTCTGAAAAAAAGAGGCAAATTACCACAAAATGGTGTAAGGATTATTTAAAAAAGGAAAAATGGATTAAAAGTTTAAGGAAAGATGTGGAAAGAGTCAATAATGCATAGAAATATTTGGCTACTGAGGAAAACCGGAGTCACATCAAACAAATTAAAGGTTAAACTTGCAATTTTTTGCAGAATGGTTGGTTGGTTTTGGTATCATACGGTTATATATTTAAGCATTAAGTATTTTGTGTGTGTGTGTGTGTATGTATGTACACGAAAAATATAGAAACATTTTTCGAAATTGCAAGGAAAATAACTAACACTAAATAAATGACAAACTAACTCAACTACAAAAAAATCATACAGGTTTGGAATGAAGCGATAAAACATGATGATAGAATTTTCATTTTTGGGTAAATTATTCCTTTAAATTTCAATAAACAGGAACAGAGTTTCTCAGGTCTTGAGGGAACTCTCGGAAACTGCAAAAAAAAAAAAATAAATCTACCAACACTGCATTGTTATGTAAACATATGTCAGTGTTTGATGGACCTCAGAGCTGGTTTTACTGGATTAATCTTACAGCTGAATTTACACAACAGCCAGAGGTTCAGTGTGATTGTAACTAACTGAAAAGTGCATACAGGGCATAAACTGCATTACATAAACACAGAACATCATTGATTAGTTTAACCTTTACCCAGAACGAAACACAGCGTCACTTAGACATGTGCTGATATGCCCGGATCATCAGGGAACAGTCATAACCCACACGTGATTTTCACAGAAATGCATACAAAGGTCTGTGATGTATCTATATTGAAAGATTCAACATGGCAGTCAAATTACTGTGATAACATCACCTGCTGTGGGCTAATGCATTACGCTTTGACTTTTTGATTACTCTTTCAACAATGTCACCACATTCTACACGTTTGTAGCATTTACTTCTTATAGTTTTTGTTTCACACAACTGACCATTTTCCAGCCCTTTTCTGACCCTTTGAATTAAAAAGACTGTTCTTGCTACTGTACCTTTATGACATTTATGTACCCTTATATCTTTGCTATTGTACCTTTATCACTAGCTGATTTGCTTTTCACATGTGAAATGTTTAAATATATGATTTCAATATGTGATGCAAGTAAACATTCTCAGCCCTAATAAAGACTGCTGTTGGATTAGCAAGCGAGGAACCGAATGTTCCCTAGTACAGCAAGACAAATTAGAGCCCACCTGTCATATATGAGGCCATCAATGCCCTGTCCCCTCAACTTCATCCTGTTGTCATGGTCGTTGTTGTAGTCGCCCCAGCAGAAGACCACCAGCCCTTTAGACTGAGCCTCTCTGATGAACTCCATATTTCGCAAGAGCTCATCAGTGTGAGCGCTGATTCCCTGTGAGCACATACAAAAGTCTTTATTTCATCTGTGTCATGAAATCTGACATGGAAAACAATACAGCCACATTCCTTTTGCAGGTAAACAAATCTCACAGAAGCTAAACAACACGATTAGATCTCTTTCACTTCATAGGTTTGGATAGTTTGTGATTACACACATCTTTATTATGCTGCCAAACTGGGCATCTCTCCGTGCTATTTCACAACTATGTTATGAAGTGTCAACAGCTGTGCTGTTACACCACCGTTCTCGTACCAGTATGTTCTCACTCTGAGCAAAGCTCATGGCGATCTTAGTGCTCTGACAGCGGATGTCCATGAGTTCAGGGTAGAGGTCTGTCACTCCTTGGGTCAGAAACAGGATGGGGTATTTGTTCTGTTTTTGCCTCACCCTGAGGAAGACAACAATTTAATTGAACTGAACAACAACATCAAGGTTGACTATTTATTCTTTCAAGGAATAGTTCACCCAAACTAAATCTGCTAAAAGTTTACTCACCTTCAGGCCAAGATGTAGATGAGTTTGTTTCTTTATCAGAACAGTTTTGGAGAAATTAAGCATTACATCACTTGCTCACCAATGGGATCCTCTGCAGTGAATGGGTGCCTTCAGAATGAGAGTCCAAATATCTGATAAAAAATGTCACAATAATACACAAGTAATCCACTTCACTACAGTGCATCAATTACCGCCTTGTGAAGTGAAAAGCTGCATGTTTGTAAGAAGTAAATCCATCATTAAGGAATTTTAAACTGTTGTTTCTGGCCAAAATAGAAGTCTCACATCAAAATCCACAAACATATTTGTTCAAAACGGTTTTAGACTGTTTTCGCTTGTAAACGGTTCTTGACCTGTGCATATTTCTCTCCTGATTCAGACAAAACAACTTTTTCACTGGAGAAAGCAAAATAATGGATAGAGAACTCATATTTTAGCCAGGGGCAACATTTAATTAAAAACGCCTTAATGATGGATTTGTTTATTACATTTATTTATTCACAAGACGTTAACTGACAGACTGGAGTGGTGTGGATTACCTGAGGATTATCATGATGCTTTTATCAGTTGTTTGGACTCTCATTCTAACGGCACCCATTCACTGCAGAGGATCCATTGGTGGCCAAGTGATGTATTCCTTCATTTCTCCAAATCTGTTCTGATGAAGAAACAAACTCATCTACATTTTGGACGGCCTGAGGGTGAGTAAATGTTTTTAATAAATTATTTTATTTATTAAAAAAAAGTATATTTGAACTATTTCTTTAATAAATGTCCCTGGACTTATTGTGCACATACATTTTAAAGAAACCTGTGGTTGGTTTACACTGTGCTTAAATTGCCTGCCATATTACAAATATATATAACTTTAAAATATCAGTGCATTATTAGAATATGCACATGAACAAGACTTCTTACATTGTGCAGACATCAGGATCAAAACATGAGAAGACTATTCTCCTATTGCCAGCGTTCTGCAGCACACATGTGAGGATGATGTCCAAGAACTGATTCATGTTGAAGTAGGTGGAGAGTTTCGCATCCCAGGAGCCATCCTGTTTGGAGAAACGGATACAATGAGGGTGTTATTCTCTCCAATAACACTGAGATCAAACCAGCTTGAGGCAACACAAACCTTAAACTGAGAAATCCACTTTAGTTCAATGTTGAATCCCACATGATCTGGAACAGCCTGGAATATCTGAAACATAATATCAGATGAGAAGAGGTTAACCAAGCAGTACAGGTTGGCAATATAAGCAAACATTTACCACAATGTTCCTAAATGTTTGGTCAATAAACTACTAAAAAGATAAAAGTAAAAAAGCATATACAGCGGGTAAAATAAGTATTGAACACGTCACCATTTTTTATTATGTGTATTACAGTTATGTATAATAAAATGGAATGACAGAGGGAAGAAGTACTGAACCACTGAAATGTATTTAATACTTTGTCCAAGAGCCCTTGTTGGTAATGACAGCTTCAAGATGCCTCCTGTATGGAGAAACTAGACGCATGCATTGCTCAGGTGTGATTTTGGCCCATTCTTCAACAGAGTCTTAAAGGCTCTGTGAGCCTCTCTATGAACTCTGATCTTTTGTTCTTATTCTCTATTGGATTCAAGTCAGGTGATTGGCTGACCATTCTAGCAGCTTTATTTTCTTTCTCTGAAACCGGTCAAGAGTTTCCTTGGTTGTGTTTGGCATCGTCTTGCTAAAAATGTCCACCCTTGTTTCATCTTCATAATCCTGGTACTGTAGGTGTTGGGACTGAACCAGCTAATTTCCACTGACTATGGGGCAGGATTTCTTTCTAATTACTGATAGATTTCAGCTGGTGTCTTGGCTTTCCACGCCTTTTTGCACCTTCCTTTCTTCATGTGTTCAATACTTTTCCCTGTGTCATTCCATTTTATTACACATACCTTAATTTCTGAACTTGTTTGTTTTCTTTTCTTTTCTTTGTATGTATGGATTACTTGGGTTGTTACCGACATCTGGTGAAAATTTCAAGTCAACAGCACCTTTAGAAATATATTTACTGGTGAAAAATGGTGACGTGTTCAATACTTACTTTACCCGCTTATATATATATATATATATATATATATATATATATATATATATATATATATATATATCAGTGGCGGCTGCTGGTCTTTCAAAGAGGGAAGCTCATTTTCGGCCTACATCATAAAAATTGTCCATTTATTTATACTTAAATTCTGCCCTACGTTCCTTTTCATGAAAATGCTCTGTGACCCTGTCGTACCAACTAGGCGTCTTTTCCAGTGAGGCTAGCCTAGCTTACTGTATGAATGAATGAATGAACAAACAATCTAAAAAAAAAGATATTAAACTCGACGGAGGAAATGTGGGAATTAGGTTAAACTGAAACAAGGAATGTGGTGTAATAGGGTTGTCACGATACCATAAAAATGTCTTACGATACTATACCAACTTAATTTATAATTCAATTCTACAAAATTAATCAAAATTTAATAAATAAATAGATGTAAGTGAAAACAGACAATATTATTCTCTGAATACTTAATTAATGTGAATGAATGACTGGCTATTGTTATCCATGAAATGATCTAAACAAAATTCATCTCAGCACTGCACAGAAGCTGCATGAAGTGACATTTAAATGTGGCATTTATTCATTTAGACTGTATTTATAATTGCATAATGTTATGAGATTAATGTTTTAAATACTAAATTCTGAATATAGAAATATGTTGGAAAATAATGTAATATGCCTACTTTTAGACGGGAAACTTAAAAACGGCCAGCAGGTGGCAGAAGTTCGTGATTGAATCACTGAGTCATTCAAATGATTCTTTCAAAACGGCTGAATCCTTCAAGAGCGAATCAAATGACTGTTTTTATGAATGGCTCAGTGAATCAGTGATTCGCCCAAATCAACGCGGATTTGGATTCGAACACAAACGAAACAAAAACAGCACTCTTGCTCGTGTCGTATTGCCTAAGTGTTAGGAGCATTTTTTGCTCGCATATCTTGAAATTTCCGAGTTAGCAGCATGTATATTAAAACATAACATTATAAATGAATAAAAAATATATATAATGATTGATAAGAACCAAGTGCAAAGCCGCTATGTGACTGAGCTCGAATAGCTTCAGCTTCAGCGACTTTTTATAGTACAAAATCGCTGTCAATCAAAAGGAGATGCAGTCTTTCGACAGAGCCTCCAATCATCACGCAGAAGCCCGGCGTCCAGGCACGCCCACCCCTCCATTCACCCCCAGAGACGCTGAGCGTCCGTGGGCGGGACATAATCGCAGCATTTATCCAATGACCGTCTAGTTTCGAAGTACTGAAAAAAACTGTTCAAAGCAGCCCCATTGAAGTCAATGGACGCTCGGCTTCAACAGAGAAATACACTGAAGCTACAGGAATGTATGAGAAGGAAATCGAGTCAGCCGACCTGCTGTATGTAGCTGATTCTGAACGAACTCGTCTTCGAGATGAACGTGTTCTAACGCATTTTTAGTCAATAAAATGTTAACACAACAGTACATATTTGACCATTAATTTTTTGACATTATAGGGGAAGCAGAGCTTCCCTTGCAGTCTTAAAGAAATCCCCACTGATATATATATATATATATATATATATATATATAAGTGTAATATGTATAATATATAAATTTGTTTATAATTCCTGTCATACCTGTGAAAGGGAAGGGAAAGGCTGGTGCTCATCTACATACTCCTCTTCATCCTGCAAGTCTAGACAAAGCAACACCACAAAAACAATTATCTTTAACTATTTAACAGTTAACTGTTTATTTAGCTCAATACAGCTCAACAGAGGCTTGGATTCTAAACCCTAAACAAAAACAACCAGATCCGAGATGAATCACAACACTGACTTACAGCAAAAAAAAGTATTTGAACTTTTTAATTTCCTAGCATGAAAAAAATCATTTTGGAGATTTTGAATTCGATTTGTACTTCTGGAACTTCTGGATAACAGACGAAACACTGCACATTAATCTGTCCTTAAAGCCACCAACTAGTTTGACAAGTAGTTATATAATGATCTGCATTTGTATTGTGACATAAATCAATCCAAATTCTACCTTTGTGGTCATGAACTTCCAAGGCGGTTGTATGGGCGAGCTGAGAAAAACAAACACATTCACACTCATCAATATCAGCATGGAGATAATTGCATTTCATTGATCAATCGCAGCAAAAGAGTCTGAAATAAGTCTTACTTTTAAAAGCTGAAGTTGATCAAAGGTAAGATCCTTGACAGGAACTTCGAACAATACCATTGAGTTCTTGTCATTTTTCTATAAAAGGATACAAGAAATGTAATGCACAAGAGAAGAGATTATCTTCCTTTCGTTTTGCAGTTTTGATCAGTGTTTACGAATGTTCGAGTCTGAATTTGAAAGGTTAGGAAGTCTTCAAACGGAGTCAAAACAAAAGCTTTACTGAAGGACACTAAGTGAGTTGTGCAAACAGTGACTTTTCACTGTCAAGTACGGGGAGTCAAATGCGATTGTTACCTTTTTAGTAGAAATACAGCAGGTGAGATCGTGGTACACGATTGGAACTAAATCTTTAGAGAGATGAACATCAAACTCTACATAAGCAGCTCCCTGTGGAAAAAACAAGATATGCTTTATATTTCATATTAAAAAAACAATGTATTTTTTGCATTGTTGCATTCTTTATTTACACTCACATGGTTGGCTGCACTTAGAAATGAGGCAATTGTGTTTTCCCTGATCTTGTGATGCCTGAAATAAAAGAGAATAATATTTTCTTTCAGCAACATATTTCTTTCTGTTAAACATGTACTTCTCTCTCAAACTTTGTTCATGCTGCAACACTGAATTTGTGTTATCATAAACTAAGGTGTGTTTATTGGGTTTTCCTGCTTTATAGTTTTTGTTACACAGGCTGTGCAAAAATTCAGAAGTCAATACACACCTTAGATTTTTAAAAGGGAACATTTGCTAAACTAAAAAAAAAACAACAACAATATAGGACTGAGGTCAATATTTGTTTACTTACAATTTCAGTGCAAAATGTCAGGTCATCTGAAGGGATTTTACTAATGTGAAATTGTAAATAAATAAAAAAATAATTTTATAGGACCTTTTTTAACCTTTTTTTTGCATTCTGACATTATCATCATGACAATAAAGCACATATTTCTCCCTAATTTTTAGTAGATGACTGCAATGCAAATAACAATAATTATTATAATATAATAAAAAATAATATTAAAGAAATTACGTAAATAGTAAAAATACACTTGTAAAGTACAACTAACAGAAGTCTTGGTCTTATATTCAGTTCTTAAAGGGGGCATCAGATGCTAAATTCACTCTTGCATGTTGTTTGAACATCCATCCTATAATGATAAAAATCCACCCAGTGTTTTTTTTTTTTAAATCCCTATTTTAAAATCTCCTTTCTCATATCAGGCTGTTCTGAGATTCCTGTCAGAATGACGTAGTTCTGCGCAAGCCACTCTCACGATAGTTGATTGACAAGGCCGTCATAGCGTAGACCCGCCCTGAGTGAGCTGTCATCAGTCAGCCATTGTGTCAACTCCGGTGCCGGGGAAGAGAAGAATGTCTCAGATTAAGCGATTGAGGTGCTTTGTTGTTGGATGTAATAATGAATATAGCAGTCGTCAGTTACTTCCGACATCTGAGCCGCTGAAGACGCAGAGGATTAACGTTACTTTCCTTTTTGAAGGGAATGCAGCGATCCCCGAACTGCCTAAATACGTCTATGTTTGCGTGAATCATTCGTGACCCAGCTTCATCTACAGAAGAAGTGAGTATTAGGGTTTTTTATGAATCTTTGCAAATCGCCTTTCCTAATATGTGCTAGTTAGCAAGTTTCGGGGCTGGAGTTTACAGTCTGCTCGTCACTCCACGGAAGAGAGGGGCGGGGTCAGCAGAGCTCATTAGCATTTAAAGCAACATGGACTAAAACAGCTTGCTGAAAACAGAGCTGATTTTGACAGGGTAAAAAACGTTTTTTACACTACCATTCAGAAATTTTAACCAAAATATGTTATAGACTTTTCATTAAGACCCTATAGAATCATCCGATGACCCCTTTAATATTAGTCTAATGTTTATAATTAATTTACTAATTAAAAATATCTGGGAAAAACAACAAATATATTTATTTTATTTGTGTATTTATATATATATATATATATATATATATATATATATATATATATATATATATATATACAAGGGCTTAACCATGGTATAGATATTGGGGGGGTCCAAATGTGAACCCCCATAATAAACATTACTTATTGCAAATAGTGGCACTTATCTGCACCTCTGCATTGTAATACATTATAAAATAGTATGCAATAACTTATTGAGTGTCATTTTTAAATTTTATTTAAAATTATTAGGACAAAAGCCCTCCCTACACCTACCCTAACCCTACCCGATACTTTATGTTCAACGTTTTGATTATTTACTTCATTTTTATTGGAAAATAAATGCTTTTCTGATGTGATTTGAAATTTAAAAAGGCAGAAAAAGAGTTCGCCAAAAGGCAGATTCGAACCCCAGTCGAGCGTGTCAAAAGAAGCGTAACACACGCTTTACCATCTGCGCCACTGAATCTAACGAATGATAACCGTCATTTGCTAATTTGACTACCCCAATAATACGTTTGTGGGTGGAATTAGTGTAAATAGCCTCTGTCAACAACATGGATATTGGCACTTAGACACTCCGATTTGTTTTTTTTTTATTCCCAACAATTAAACAGTTGCCCACAGAAAAAAACAGGGGGTGCTACAGCACCCTCAGCACCCCCACTTCCCGCGCCTCTGTTACCGTCTGAAAAAAAAAGGCGAATGTCCGCCTGTTCGTCCTGCTTCTTTCTGTTAGCTCCTACCTTCATTTCATTTAAGCACCAGTTACAGTCGGACTGAGCGGTTTTTTTCAAACGATGCCGCAAGCCGGCGTTTACGGGCTCAACCAAGTGTACAATCGAGGGGGGGTGGTCACACAGTTTTATTTCCCTTGTTTTTCCTAAATTGAAAGTAAATCGGAAATAACAGATCCACTAGGCTACAACCAGGGTTCATTAAAGGAGGGCATACCATATGTCACATATTACAATATAATAGGCCTATTATTGGGGGGGACAGATTGGTATTTTTCCAATTTTGGGGGGAACGTATATGGTGGTTACGCCCATGTATATATATATATATATATATATATGTGTATGTATATGTACATCATGCCGATCATCCACATGGTTGCTACTCACCTGGGAGCATGTGTGCTTCCTGCTCCTCTGTGTCCAACATCCAGAGCGCTCCTTTTCTTCCAGTATTTGGCGAAAGACTGACTCATGTCACACTGAAAGCCTTGGATAGGACGCGTCACCAAGTAATCCACTGAAATCCCATCAAAAATAAAAGCATTTATTTTATTTAATGTTTAAGCCAACACTTAATGCTTAATTTGAATGAAATCAGCACATCAGTAAATGAATGGCATCATAACCACAGTATCTAGCTACTAGGGTTGGGTGATGTCTACCAAATTGGCATCGGACGATGTCTACAGTGAAACATTGTGACATCGGTGGGCGGGGTTAGGGGTGTGCCCGAAGCGTGAATCAGTATGCAGAAACGTACGGAAAACAAATAACATGTTCTACGGAGCCACTAAAGGGACATTGTTAGCCGCTTGCTAGCAGCCCGTTACATTACAGTACATGAAAGTTCACTTACCACATACACAGAGTAAGGTGATGACTGATAGGACAATGGCGAATGATTTGCAGATACTGAGCACCACTGACAGACATCTAACCTTGTAAAATGTATGGTACTGCTGGTCCGTAGTATAGAGTCTGTGTGATCGTGAATCTCGAAAGTGAAAGTAAAATGAGAGCACGCATTCAAAAGCGGTTTCAGTGCCCTGCATATTAGTATATATATTTATATACAGTATAAATACCCAACAATATAATTGCGAGAGAAAATATATATTTTTTTATCTCCCCATCTCGTAGGCTATTTATTCCCCTTAGGGGTTCCGTAGAATACTTAATTTCCTTTCCAAACATGGAATTGGAATGCAGCGGATTGTGGAAGAGGGGGTGGGGGGGAAGGAATCATGATGCCGGTTCAACATTGTGATGTCTGTCAGCCATCGGCGTTGGATGATGGCATCGTCTATCGGCCCAACCCTACTAGCTACTTTGCAATAATGCAAGCAGGGTGGATCTTTCGAACATGAGTGACTTTACCCTCTATTTACATGTTGTGTGCATGCAGTAAAAGAACAGATACTATCATGGGTGGCAGGAATGTGCATTAGTTTTATGGTGTAAAATAAATGAGATGTTTAGACTTTGAACATCAGTGTGCACATTGCAGTGCATAATCAGTACTGATTATACCTCTAACTTTTCCAAAAGTCTGTCTGGCATTTCGGCTCATGATGGGTAGGGTGACCACACCCTGATCTCTGCCACTCTCCACAAAAGTGGACGATAAGAGACATGCGGTGCCCACGTGACCTGGATGGACATCACCCTGAACCACGGCCTCACTAAGGTCCTCCTAAACAACAAAGATGTAACATAAAAGTCACAAGTCACCAAAAGGATTCATGTTAAATTAATGTAAATAAATTTTAAAACTCCATCAAAATGCTTTGTAATGCAATTGTGGACAAAATCTTCCTGTTAAACAATACCAAAGACTTCCGTACCTCAAAGAACTCAAAAGTGAGCTCTAGGTTGTCAGGGACCATGGTGTGAAAACTGTATTCGGTCCACCGGGACGGTTCAAGGGCATATCCACATTCTGGCTGGGAATGACGAGACTTATATCCGCTTTCACTGATCATACTGATCTCCAGCGTAGTGGTCATCTTATGCCATGATGAAGGGCTTTCTTCTTCTTCCTCCTCCTCGATACCTTCCAGCGTCAGCTTCAATCTAAAATATATGAATTATATTTTAGCATATTCTTTGAGTGAAATCAGGCATCAAAACAATATAATAAGAATTTGAAAAGACAAATAAATGTTTAGTACTTGGTCTATAAAAATGTATAGTGCTTGAACTGAAAAAATATTGCAATATTTTGCATCCCACTAATTAATTGATCAATTTGACTAGTAATTTTTTTCTTAGAATGGACTTCTAAGGACCTTGTGACTGACTGACCTTGAGATAAGCTTTCTAAGAGTTAAATATCTATTCTGTACTGAAGGATATTACCTGAAGCGTGACTTCTTAAATTTTTTCTTAGTAATAGATACTGGAGGTTTCACAGAGTGATGAAGCCTGAGACGAATTTCTGTCTGGCACGTCAACCAGCCAGAGTCCACACACTCAACACCATCTGCAGATCAAACAAATTTTATTTGCATGGTAAAATAAGATAACATGACGTTGTTTTGCATTAACGAGTTTATGTAGTTTAAATGATCAAACTTACTATGGACTCCAAAATGTCCATCGTCAATCACAAGCTCAGGTTCTGCAAGACATAACAAAATTTTATATGGAAGGTCAACCACTCCTGCTACACATCTACAAAATGTAAGAGTCACCAGTACAGAGTAAATAGACACCACCACCATGAGACATTCATTTTCTGGTTTGTTTCTTAAACAATCAAAATATACAGATAAAATAAGTGTTCAGTTTGCTCTGTACTGGATGGAGCTCTGCACATTTGTAGCCTGTATATTATACAAGCAAGAAATGCGCATGCTAGAATCTTAGAGTAACACTAAAGATAATTATAATAGATTAATACTTGGGTGGCAAAAGTTAAATAACAATAATCTAAATGCATAATCAAGCAAGTGTTACCATGCAAGCAAATTGTTTTGTGGCAACACAAATGCAAAGAAATGCTGACAAACATTTAAAGAACATAACACATAACATCTGGAGCAAACGGTTACATGATTCAAATGACGGATCCTGTAAAAACTACAAAAAAAATTAAATAAATAAAAAAAACAATAGTATAGATGTGTTTTGCATACTATGTTAAATGTGTGTTGTGCATGTACGTAAATACAGAAGCATTAAATGCATGTGTGCTTTAAAATACATTTTTAATGTAAAAATCAACTCAAGATAATTGAGAAAATTATTTTAAGAAATTATTTAAAAAACTTCTTTCAAAGAAAAAAGTATGTTGTGCATGTAAATAAAGAAGCGTTAAATGCATTTGTCCATAAAATGGTTTTTAAATGTAAAAATTAACTCAAAATAATGGTATTATTAGAAAATAAATCAAGGAAAAAAGTGTGTTGTGCATGTAAATACAGAACCGTTACATGCATATGTGTTTAAAAAAATATTTTTTACTGTAGCTTCAAATGTAAAAATCAACTATTAAAAATGAACACAATTATAAAAATAAATAAATAAATAAATAAATAAATAAAAACTTCTTTAAAGAATTAAACCCAAAAATTTAAAGTGGCTAAATTAGAGGAAGGGAAAATGAAAAAAAAAAAGGGGTTGCATGTAAACCCAAGAATGCGCCAGTGAAAACTGCTTCGCTCTGTTTGTCTGAGGAGTAATAGTCCACTAAATGTTATGGTTTCTAATAATTAGGTTCCATTAGATTCCCTTAAGTGGCTTTTATTGACATTACATCTGTCCATGACAAATAACATGAAATCAAAATTTATTATTTTCTTTACAACATGCATCAATGATTTATGCACAATAAGACCAGATGCATTAATTTAGAAAGTAAATAGGGATATTTACTTTCAGAAATAAATGCTGCTGGTCTTATTGTGCATGATACACTGATGAAAATAAGAAAATAATGTGGGTAGGGGAAAATAATATTAACCAACAACAATCATGGCCGCTCTAAAGTCTAGTAATGTTCTGAGAGATAAAATTAAGTCCCACATCACATTACTTTCCAATAGTTTCATTCATTTGGAAATACGTCATATTTCAAACGTGAAATGTTTGGTGAATGTTTCATGTTGTCTTTTAAAAAAGCTGAATTCAGCATGTATTGATAATCCACGCTTAGAGTTAAAGGGGACAAACTGATCTGAATGTAATAAGAATGAAGGAAGGAGTCTATGGGTTGCATTAGACACTCAAATGTGTGGACTATTCTGGGATCAGATACCTGAGGGACTCAATGAGCGTGGCAGCTGATGGGTCTCCCATCTATTGACTATGACTTGACATGGCCCACCTGCATTCTGTAATTCCAAATGGGGGTTAAGATTATGGACAGATTTTGGAAAAACAAAGCCCACTTTGGGTCTCACTCCCGAACAAGAATATGAGATATAGTCACCACTTTCTGCCAGCAAGCCAGTTGGTTGACATCTGAAAAGTGGACTGATTAGTCAGAAGAAACACATTGGCATTTTTCACAGTGTTTTACCAGAGATCTCCAGGTTATTTATATATGTGAAAAAAAGCTTTGGAAATCCTTGTACTTACCACCTTAAATAAGCGTACTTTTCAGCTAATACTTCCCTAACTATGAATAATTGTTTCTAAATTCTTAATTCTTGTTGAAAATATTTCCGTTCTAAATTCTAAAAGAATATTTCTGGCTGGGAGATAACAAATGACATATAAATATTATGTATAAAGGACACAGCATGTTAGGAGGGGCTCGCAGGAAACCTGTTCCAGAAATGTCATTCTCCAGGAAAAAAAAAAGAAGTACCCAGAACTGAGTGGAGTTCAGCTAAAAGAGATTAACAGCTGTGAGGAGAATGCCCTGGAAACCCCACACACTCACACAAAAGGATTTCAACAACTTAAACTCTTAAAAAATCTATAACATTTAATTACTTGCACCCTAAGAATTAAATATGATTGAAAGAAAGTCCTTGAGGAATATTTGAAACAGACATAAACCCACATATCCCACATGTGAAAATCTACAGTCATACATGTATAATAAAACAGCTGAAAAATCACAAATGTACAGTATATCACAATTTTAGATACTGCATAGATTATGAAGTGCATTTAAGAAGCCGTTCACACAGAACACATTTTTTATATTCCACTGTACTGCTTTTTAATCATTTTTCTACGTAAACATGTGCTTGACAAACATGTTTGACTGGTTGTGATCATGTCTCTTGCAGTGTTTTTAAAGTTAAACTTAAAAAAAAAAAATTGTCTCGAGGCCCTGCGCTTTTTCTCCATTCCACTGCCCACGTCTCGTGTTTTTTAATCTGTTCTGTGTGAATGGACCCTAACAGAATTATAAACAACATCTATAAATAAATATACAAGCTGAGGCTGCTTTTTAAAGGTGCTGGGTAATCAGGTCACCACTGGACCTTTAAAGGTTAATTGTGAACCTTCTAGGAATCAATTCTATCATGTTTCTTTACTAGGAAAAGAAAATCTCACCTTGGATTCCAAAATGAATCCCTTGAAGTAGCGATACTTGGTTTCACCCCCTCTAGGAACATCAACGGTTGTTCTCCACAAGGTGCTGTGGTGAGACAAGACACAGAAGATAAATATGTGGGTCAAGGGTAACTGTGCTTGCGCTGGAAGGTAAACATAAGATGGCATTGCACATCATGTACCCATCCTCCTCTGCTGGCTGCAGGGTCACGGCTTTTTGATGACACCAGCCACCCAGGGTTTCACAACTGCCAACCACTGCGATCACCTCACCTGATATAGAAACAAAATATAGTTTATTAATTCTCTCCTTTGTGGTAAGCAAAGGAATGTGTCTCCAGGTGGCACAGTGCAAAAATATGAAAATATATTAAAGGGATAGTTCACCCAAAAATGTAAATTCTGTCATCATTTACTCACCCTCAAGTAGTTCCAAACTTGTATGAATTTCTTTGTTCTGCCAAACACAAAGGAAGATATTTTGAAGAAAGTTTGTAACCAGGCTGTTTTGGGGAACCACTGACTTCCATAGTAGGAAAAAAAAATACTATGGAAGTCAATGATGCCCCAGAACTGCTCTGTTTCCCACATTCTTCAGAATATCTTCCTTTGTGTTCCTTTGGGTTTTTGGGTGAACTATCCCTTTAAGTATCACATGCCAACATTTGTCAGACAATAAATATAGATACAGGTTGTATTTGTGATGCAATCATGCATGGTTAAAATAACTTTTACCCAAAGCTACTTACAAATGAGGACAACAGAAGCAATCAAAACCAACAAAAGAGTAACAACATGCAAGTGCTATGACAAGTCTTGGTTAGCTTAACACAGTATACGTAGCAAGGTTTTGTTTTTTAAAGAAAACAAGTAGATAGAATATAGAAAAAAAAAGCTAGTGTTAGTTTTTCAAGAAAAGTTAGTAGTTAGAGAATAAATATGCAATTGCTAGAGGGTCAAGTGTGTTTGTGTGTATTTTAAAAAAAATAAAAAGTATTTTCTGAATTAATCATTAAATGTCTAATTACTTTAATAAATGTCCTCAAAAATGAAATCAGCATTTATTGATAATGTACTTATGTAACAAAAGATTACTGATCTATCATGAAGTTAATATTAACCTATCAACACTTATTATTAACTAAACAATATGTTATTTTCTCAAATATTTCATTTTAAATGTTAACATTTTATAAATGTTTAATAATAACATTTATTTAAAAAAAACAAAAAAAAAACCTATTCCTCTTGGGATAAAAGTGTCTGCTAAATTAATCAAATGAAAATGTAATGCATATATAATAACTTCAATTAATAGCATTATCACATTATTACATTATATAACACTTCAAATAACATCAAACAATGTACCTAAATAGCTAGAACTATAAAACACTGTAAAAAAGGTGACTTACAAATCTGAATTCGTACTTTTTCACTCAAGTTCAACGGGATGTTCTTAGCTCAATGTTGCAATTTCTTTAAACTAAATGATCTCAAAAATATTAAATCTATATAGCATGTGCTATAGAAGGAATGTTACGACTAGGTCAGTCATAGCATCAGAAAACACTCCAACAACTCCAAAATGTCACATTTACATTATTTTAATGAGTTTCATTATATTGTCTTGATTTAAAAAAAAAAAAAAAAAAAAATTATAAAAACTTTTAAAATTAGTAAGTGTCTAAAAGAAAACCTTCTGTCAACAGATATGCAAATATATTTCACATTTGAACTTCTGACTGATAATGTAATAATTGTTAATGACTTATTAGTGAAGTTGTACACTGTGTTATACTTCCGTTTAATTATTCCTCTTACCCAGTGTTGTGGTCCCTCTCACTGTCAGAGTGACTTTAGTGCTGTCCATGACTGGCACTCAGGCAGATGGAGAAGAGAATGAAGAGACCTAAAACACAGAGTGAAAGAAACACATCTGATCTAAGCCACGTTAACAGCATCAGCTGATCTGGATTTGCCCAGCGGTCTGGTACCTGCCTGTAGAAATGCTGTGCACTTTTAAAGCCCCTTCTGGTTCTTTAAAGAATTCGTTACATTATAAATGCATTTCAATTATTCGCCCTAAACAGAAACAGGAATATTTTTACTTCTGCTGGACGCAATATTAGAGAGGGAAATAATGGTATGTCAGATCCTTGAATCTAAACGCGATCTTAAGAAAGTAGCGTTCACCACGTTTCATGAAATTCCACCGTTTGAGTGGAGGAAGCAAAGACAACACGGTCTGAACCGGCTCCAGCCGGTTACTGTCAGTGACAACAACACCCGGTATCCAAGGGTGTTGTTCAAAACATGGCAAGCTATCTACCTAGAAAACACTGTTACGTTCTAAAGGTACTAAAAACGCTACCTAGATAGGGAGCTCACTAGGTTTTGAGACGCAGCCACTATTTGCAGAGCGAAAACGTGTATATGTGTAGCGTAAAACGAAATGTATAGCGTACATTCAGTGTGGAGTCCCACCGATATGGTGATTAAAAACATGATAAAGTGACAATTACCTGAGTTTAAAGACAAATATCCATCCTTTAGTACGGCGGTACCGGGAAACGTTAATCGCGCGCTGACGTGCCCATGTTTACATGCACGCGGATCTCTGCAAGCCCGGTGTTATGCGACACTGTTTACCATTTCTTAAAAGAAATTTATCGACGTATTAAGCTTATTATTGCGTCTCTCAATTATGCGAATCTATGTGCTGGTTAAAAATAATAATAATAATAAGATTTAAAGGTTAAAAAGAAGGTTACTTTGTTGTAGGAAATAAAATGAGGGAAGGAACAACTTGACTCCGCCTCTCTGCGTTTTCTGAACGCATATGATTGGTGGAAGAAGTGATTGACGTTCGATGGGCGGGACTTCTTGGGTTCTTGGAGTTCATCTGTGAAAGCTGATATGATCACGATGCAGTCAAATATAGAATTATTATTAGTGCAATATAGTAATTAATATTAAATCAATTATTAAACATACATTTTTATTTTTGCCTTTTAAACTGATCACAACATTTAAAAAAAAAATAATAATAAATTATCTATATCGGAGATTTTAACGCACTGTTTGAAGAGTGTAGTATTTTTCTATTGAGAGTATACTTGCAGAAAAATAAATTCACTGCTATAGCCTACAATTGGGTGACCATTACATTTGAAAACTTTGATACTTTTAAGATACTTCTTAACAGTTTTTCCATAGGCTATATTACTATTATGGCTGATGAACCAATACATAAACAAAACAGATTAAGTTAGTGTACTCAAAGTAACAAGTCAAGCATTATTATTAATTAATGTTTAATAGTATATGTGCGTGAAATCAAAAAGGTTGGCAAGGTCAAATGAACCTTTACTGTAAAATCAGGAGAATGTAGACTATCGATTCTTGCAGTGGCCCGCCTTTCAGCAGAACTGGTTGCATAATGAGGTGCCTCAGCAGGACAGAACACAGTCTGGAACTCTGTGTTGCATAACAGAGGTCAGTCGGGCTGAGCATATGCATGTCTAAGAAAAAGTTCAGGGGAAAACAGTAGGGTGAGAAAGTTCAGGACATCGTGACACAATGCAATGTAAAGATAAACCATCTCTTCAGTCATAAAGTTTTGCTGTGTCCTTGATTTCTTTCTGTTTGCCACCGCTGGTGAGGTAAAATACAATTGGTCTTTTGAAAAGAGGGCTATTGCTCCCAGAATGGTGAATGCTGTGTGTTTGACAGTGCTTAGCACCACTGAATGGATGGGACTGCAGGATTATAAATTTTTAATGAGTCAGTCTGTTTCTCTCTTGTATCATGTTTTCACACTCCCGGTGTTTGCCCTCGTCTGTGGATAAGATAATAGACAGATAATGAATAAAGTGCGTGGCTATAACTGGTTTAAATGGTGAATTAGTACAGTGCCAATTCCACCCCCAAACACACACAAAAGAAAATAAATATAATGAGGCTTTTCAGAATGCACTTGTGTGGTGTTTTTCTTGCTTATTGTCATGCTTGCATTTTCAAGAAAGGAGAAGTGAGAACTCTGGACAACTTCTTTGTGTGGTCATGTGATAAAGAACGCTGAGTTCTATTTTTCAACATGTCAAGACCTTTCTGGAAATATGCTGGGGAATGTGATTAAGGGGGTTTTCTGTCTGAATAAGCCTTTTAATACAAAGAAACTTTCATAGAAGCACATGTATATTTTTTGCCTCTATTCAAAAGGTAATATTAAGAATCACAATATATTATTCAATATTTCCTTCTCTTTAAATTTGGACTATAATATTAATATGATTTTTGTTACATTTTAAACATTTAATTGGATTTTTATCCATTTATCAGTTAACATTTTATTATGTTTGCAGTGCAAGATCTGTCTCTTATTGGGCAATTCAAATGCAAGCAGGTCAGTTTGGTGGGCGTTCATATTTTGCAAGAAACAGAAATACTTTGTGTTATATACACTATACCTTTCAAAAGATTAGGGTTAGTAAGATTTCATTTTATTGAAATGAATGCTTTTATTCAGCTAGGATGCATTAAATTGATTAAAAGTGAGACTAAAGATGGAGAAATGGCTGCTGAAAATTCAGCCTTGTCAGCTATGAATTACATTTTAAAATATATTCAAATATTCAAGTTATTTTGAATTGTAATAATGTCACAATATTACTGTATTTACTGTAGCTAATATTCCTTGGTGAACATATAAACATACACATTTCTAAGAGGTGGTTGTGGTTCTAGTATGAAAAACTCAAAAATCATGTAAAAGATTTCAGATTGTGGATGTGGAAGGAACAGCTCCACCTAGTGGAATGATGGGTATAGTGCACTCAATTCATATGCTGCAGTGTATATAGCATATCCATTTATGCATCCGTTTGCAACATTCATTCATCTTTTTCCTAGGGATGGTGAGTGTGAGTCACGGTTTGTAGCCTTTAAACTAAAGTACCTCTAATGTATTCAGAGTTCAGTGGAGTTTCATAGCAGTTCAAGCAGATACTGTGATGATTAATTCAAGGCATCAGCATTCGAAGAGCTGAAAAACACCTGGAATTTTCAGAAAAATCGTTTGATCTTCAACACATCAACCCTAAAAGTCCTATCCTGTTAGCAGAGTACTAGTTTAAAAAAGTTGTCTCTTTTGTGGTTTCTTCACCACGGTCTGTAATGTTGAGAAAGTTGTGTAGGAACAACAACATTTTAAGCAATTTGCTCATTTGTATCTCTGCAGAGAAATGCACATATCCTAATTTTGTGAATCACCAAATTTAGATGGATTAATTCTGCAAAAAGTAGAAGCAGAAGCTGACACAGTTAAAAGTCTCTTGGATGTTGTGACATTTTACTGTATATCCCATCTCTCCACAGATGAACCAATAAAGAATCTCGCTATTAAAGCAATTCTCCAAGTTTACTTCTACTACTACTACTAACTAACTAACTACTAAATAAATAATATTTTGAGCATTTTTTCTTTATTTATTTTATATGTATAGGCTATGCTATATGTATTGGTATATATACACGAGTTAAAGAGTTTGACGTTCTCTCGCACTGATTTGTAGTTTGATGATGTTTTTTCTTGCCCTTTATGTAAAAAAAAAGGCAAATTAATTACTTTATAACCCTTAATCACACTCTTAATTTGTATAGATCCAGCAAATGGGCTGCTATGCATAATGTCATCGTCAATCAAAGACAGAGACGCTGCCAGTGTGAACAACTGCATAAGTGTTTTAATGTAGATCAGATGCCATTACAATGGATCTGACATCACTCAGAGTCTATTTGCACTTCAGGGCTGCGTGCGGTTTGCTTCATTTGCACATCAGACACTAGATGTTGATGACAAGCCTTTATATGTGACCTTCACATTTCAATTATTTTGAGTGGGGCAAGCAGAGGAGGCTTCAAACTATGCATGCAAACAAACAAATGTAACTGAAGGTCCAAACATACACAGAATAACGGAAACAAAAGCATTGTTCATCCCATGCACTTTTTGTCATAGGTCACGCACACAAAGAATAACCACAACATAAAAAGGTATCGAAAGCAGAAAATGAGAGATCTGATTAAATACAGTTCACATTCATTTACATGAACAAGTGGTGTGATTCACTCTGAATGCTCCCATTGGCATTTTAAGACTAACTGATGTAGACTGTTCACTGAATTAGAATTAGACTGGTATTCATGTAATTGAATAACAAGGACAAGCCAGAGGGCTCATTTCAATCTTAATTTTGTTCTGTTTCAAGAGACTAAAGTTGAACGGCTAACTTTATCAAAGTTTTTTTTTTCTTTCCTGGGTCATTGCGGTTATATAGCACCTTTTGTAACTTTACAGTAATAATACAGATAATAATAAGCATTTCAGTCAGGACCACTCTGTTCGAGTCAGAATATTGTAGAGGTCCTGAACTTTATATTTGGCGACAGGCTTTGCTCTGAAGGGTTCAGATTCTGAGCTATCCACAGGCAAATCTCACTGAGGTTTGAACCCCCCCGAAGCCTAAGCAGTTGCCAGATATTTTATATGCAACAGTTCCTAGTAGAGTATATTCCAAGTAGAGTAATACAGTACTGTGAATAAATTTGGACAATTTAGCAATGGACAGATGATATATCTCTGTGGACAAGCAGTTAAGTGATCATGTATCTGCATAAGGAGGATGGAGGAGGGTAAACGCATGTCTGTGCGACAGATTATGGTAAGTGTGAGTATGGATGAATTTATATATCTTATTAATTGTAGTGGGAGGAGTTACTATCAGCTGAGCGTCAGCTGATGCTGCAGTCACGCCGTGGTCTGTTGAGCTCCATTCGTCGCTCAAACTAGATTTATGGTCAATTCTATCAAAAGGTAAAACAGTTATAGAAAATTGGGATATTTATATAAATTTGTATATAAATATATATTTTTATATAAAGTTTATTAATTAATTAATTAATTTATTAGCTCTGATCTAAATCAAATGATTCGCAACCTGCGCTCCAAAGTCTTGATCTGAATCAAATGATTCACAATACCCACTCCAAAGTCCTAATGTGAATCAAATGATTTGCGATATGCGCTCCGAAGTTCCGATTTGAACCAAAAAATTCACAAACCTGCTCCGAAGTTCCGATCTAATTCAAATGATTCGCGATCCGTGCTCCAAAGTCCAGATCTAAATCAAACTATTCATGATCTGCGCTTCAAGTCCCAATTTGAATAATAATGATTTGCGAACCATCATTTAGATCGGGACTTCGGAGCACGTATCACAAATCTTTCAATTTGCGAAATGATTCAGGAACCAGCTCTGAAGTTCCTATATTAATCAGAAGATTCTCTGACCTGCTCCGAAGTTCTGATATAAATCAAATGATTCGCGATACGGGCTTTGAAGTCCCAATCTGAATCAAATGATTTGCGATACCATCCAACTACCCCAACATTTTTGCATTTATGATAGACTCCCTACTTTATTCTAAGCCCTTGTTTTATAAAAATAAATAATTGTATGAATGTCTTTCAACTGAATGCTTTCCTCCTGAATAAAAGTATTATTATTAAAAAATCTTACAAAACATTTGAACAGTAGTGTACCCTATAGTCTTTTACTAAATGGCAGTAAACAGTTATTTAGTTGTTTTTGTAAACTTGCAAAGGTATGATGTTTACTTGATGAAAGCGGTCAATCACATTACTGTTGTCAGTCTGAATTCTTATCCTTTTTTCTTGCCTTTTTGTCTACCAGAGATGATGTAAAAAGAGCTATAGGGCAGCATTTGTTCAACTTTATTAACATTCATCTTTGAAAGATCCCATACAGGACGCCCATAGGTACAGGACTGAAAGGTAAGGTCTAACATTTACTTCTCTCTTCATTTAGTTTCACACAGCAGTGAATGCCGCAGGTCATGCTGGAACACCAGGCCAATGTTTATACCTCCTCAGATCATATTATCCAAATGGGAGCTCATGCCCGTAGCCTCGAGACATGAGGGATCAGTCTGGTACACAGTGTTCAAATGTCAGATCTCAGTTAAACACCTCTGCCACTGCGAGTTCTCATCTGGATCAGGACTGCAGAGGTAATCGGTGATGTCTGATCGATTTCAGATAGGGCACCAGGGCTGCGATCAGCTGACAAGCGTGATCTCGGAGGGTAATTGTTGAATTAAAGGGGATCAGCAGGTCATCTTTGATGTGGAAACTTTTGGAAGGATTGGATTAAGTCACTTAATTGGCTGATATTGTCTTGTAAGGCAGACACTGCTTATCAGCATCTCTCTCATTTCATCACCCTGTCCCTCGAGTCCTGAATCCATCAGATTATCTGAAAGACGGGAGGCTGAAATTATGAACCGAGTTATTTTCACATGGTTCTGCAGAAGCAGTTTCTACTGCTGCATGTTTAGCAGATTTCCAGTGTGACCAAATCCACTGGTTTACATTAGTAAAATTAAAACCATTAAAAACATTTGTTACTTAATATAAACATTAACTAAAATATATTACAAAAACTTAAACTCATTGTACTTCAGATAGTTGTCAAGGCAACATGTCACATTATCATTTAGTTAAACCTGAGGTATTAAAATAACTAAAACAAAACATTTAAAAATATATATTTAAAAAAAACATTTAAATGACAAAAGCACACAACAAAATTACTAAAAATGTAACTATATATACACATACAGTGGGGCAAAAAAGTATTTAGTCAGCCACCAATTGTGCAGCTCCAACTTAAAAAGATGAGAGAGGCCTGTAATTTTCATCATAGGTATACCTCAACTATGAGAGAAAATGAGAAAAAAAAAAAAATCCAGAAAATCACATTGTAGGATTTTTAAAGAATTTATTTGCAAATTATGGTGGAAAATAAGTATTTGGTCAATAACAAAATTTCATCTCAATACTTTGTTATATACCCTTTGTTGGCAATGACAGAGGTCAAACGTTTTCTGTAAGTCTTCACAAGGTTTTCACACACTGTTGCTGGTATTTTGGCCCATTCCTCCATGCAGATCTCCTCTAGAGCAGTAATGTTTTGGGGCTGTCGCTGGGCAACACTCCCTCCAAAGATTTTCGATGGGGTTGAGATCTGGAGACTGGCTAGGCCACTCCAGGACCTTGAAATGCTTCTTATGAAGCCACTCCTTCGTTCGGGCGGTGTGTTTGGGATCATTGTCATGCTGAAAGACCCAGCCACGTTTCATCTTCAATGCCCTTGCTGATGGAAGGAGGTTTTCACTCAAAATCTCACGATACATGGCCCCATTCATTCTTTCGTTTACGGATCAGTCGTCCTGGTCCCTTTGCAGAAAAACAGCCCCAAAGCATGATGTTTCCACCCCATGCTTCACAGTAGGTATGGTGTTCTTTGGATGCAACTCAGCATTCTTTGAGTTTTTACCAAAAGTTATATTTTGGTTTCATCTGACCATATGACATTCTCCCAATCCTCTTCTGGATCATCCAAATGCTCTCTAGCAAACTTCAGACGGGCCGGACATGTACTGGCTTAAGCAGGGGACACGTCTGGCACTGCAGGATTTGAGTCCCTGGCGGCGCAGTGTGTTACTGATGGTAGCCTTTGTTACTTTGGTCCCAGCTCTCTGCAGGTCATTCACTAGGTCCCCCGTGTGGTTCTGGGATTTTGCTCACAGTTCTTGTGATCATTTTGACCCCACGGGTGAGATCTTGCGTGGAGCCCCAGATCGAGGGAGATTATCAGTGGTCTTGTATGTCTTCCATTTTCTAATAATTGCTCCCACAGTTGATTTCTTCACACCAAGCTGCTTACCTATTGCAGATTCAGTCTTCCCAGCCTGGTGCAGGTCTACAATTTTGTTTCTGGTGTCCTTTGACAGCTCTTTGGTCTTGGCCATGGTGGAGTTTGGAGTTGGACTGTTTGAGGTTGTGGACAGGTGTCTTTTATACTGATAACGAGTTCAAACAGATGCCATTAATGCAGGTAACGAGTGGAGGACAGAGGAGCCTCTTAAAGAAGAAGTTACTGGTCTTTTAGGTGACCAAATACTTATTTTACCGAGGAATTTACCAATTAATTCTTTAAAAATCCTACAATATGTTTTTCTGGATTTTTTTTTTCTCATTTTGTCTCTCATAGTTGAGGTATACCTATGATGAAAATTACAGGCCTCTCTCATCTTTTTAAGTGGGAGAACTTGCACAATTGGGGCTGACTAAATACTTTTTTGCCCCACTGTATATATATATATATATATATACATACATATATATAAAATCCAAAATATTTAATATTAGAATTTTCCCTACAAAAATGTTATTCACATATTTATGTGTTGATTGTATACATGATCATTGACTCAAATCGACTGAAAGAAGTTTAGCAAAAATATTAAAGAATTTATTGTATAAAGTAGTTTATTGCACTTATTATGGTGATAAATTGCCTTGTCAGTGTGCTGATAACATGCTGTAAGTCTGCTGTGAATAATAATATAAGTACCTGAATAAAATTGTCAGGGATTCAATTTTTAATGATGGATTGGCACTTAGTCATCTCTGATGAAAAAAATAAAACTATAAGATTCTGACCTATCAAGACTTTTGAACGATTTCTGGATATTGTCACAGTATGTAGCCAACATTAAAGGGTTCTTTGCATCTATATATTTTATATTTATATACATTTTTAATATATAATAAGCATTTGTATTTTTGAAAGAAATAGCTTTTTTATTTTGCCTTTGCTAATTTTATCATTTTGTCCTGTTATTTGAAGTTAAATTAATTTATAAAGTTATTATAATAAACATATTATTATTATTTTATTTATTTATTTTTTGTTCTAGTCCTCAAATGAACCATTTATTTGCAGCATTTATTTACCCCTATGGATATTTCTGGATCCATAACTCCTTTTTTTTTTTCTGAGATAACTATTTTCTTGCAAGAATGAAAAATTCTCTATATTGTATTGCTTTTGCTCCCAAGTGTCAACATTTCTATTCAATAAACCCTCCACACACGATTAAATTCAGCTCGAGTCTTTATCTCCAGATGCTCACGTACTGCACCAAAGTAAGTTTGCTGTGTTGACCTGAAACTGTGGCCTGTGTCTTGGATGAAATATAAAGTGATTTCAGTGGGTAAAGGGAGAGTACCTTCTCTGCTGAGCACTTCTACTGTCTACTTCAGTTCCTCTATTGTTGTCAACATTATCTAGTCTGTCTGAATGCTTCAACTCTCACACATATTCCTCTCAGGGGCTTTTATAATGAGAACAGGACTCAAGGCTGGAAAAGCGCAGCTGTTCGCAGTCTTTCTCTGCACCTGTCTGTCTCACTTTGTCATTGTGTGTCTGCTTACTGTATTTCTCAGATCAGTTGCTGTGGTACATACAACTACCTGCATGATCAGCTTAATTCAAATACTACTGTAAAAAGGTTTTTGTTATACTAGAAATATGTTCTTATAGTAAAACAAATGCTGTTTACATCTATATCTTTAGATGTACTTTGCCAAATATATCAGGGTTTAATTCAAGTTATGGGTCTGGCAGGGACCCTTTTTATGTTAAAAAGGATGCTATATTTGTGTGTTATGGGACAAGAGAGATGATGCAGTCCCAGATGAACACAAAGAGCAGGTTGCAGTAGCTTCTCATCAGTGAATGCATAAAAGAGCAGCGCTTTCACTGAACACCTGCAGCACTGCTTGTACTATAACAGACTGTACACGGGTCTTTTTTTGCACTATACACCCTTCAAAACACCTAAACTCCTCAAAACTGCTCAAAAACCTGTGGTGGTCACGATTTCCTTTACCTAATATCTCCCTATTTCTTTATTTGTTGGATATTCGTCTGATGTAGACCAGAGACCCACAATAAGAAAATGATCTGTGTGTCTAATATAAATAAAGCCTGAGGGTGCCATGTTCATATGAAATATATTATGGGATATTGTGAATGCATGAATAACTCTTACTTGTGGCAGTTAGTTGTTCTTAAATCTTAACCTCTTAAGACCCGAGAAAAAAGTTTTAGGAAAAAATTATTTTTTTCATGTCTTTACATTGTTTAGACTAGAGCATTAAAAAAAAAAAAAAGAAGATATTTAATTCATACGTTATGCTATGTCCTTGGTAGAGGACATCGGGAAAAAATCAAATAAAAAGACACGAATGAACATGCAAAGGCAAAAACAATTGATTTTTTTTTTTGAAACCCCATAACATTTTCCTGAGATGTTGATTTATGACACACAGTTTAAAAATTAGATTTAAATGATAATTACAAAATATTTTCATATTTCCAAAAGAGTGTCACTAAATTAATATCAGACATTTTTGAAGACCAAGGAGAGAGAGTGGTCATGGTGAAACATCCAATCATTTAGTATCTCTGAAAAGCTTGAATGTGCTCTGTACAGGACATACAGACTTAAAACCGTGGCATGTATAGTCTCAGAGAAATTAAAACAATTTTTTTTCTTTCTTTTTACCTTGAAATGCATGTTCGTTATGATAGCACACTGACTTCTAATAAGGCGAATGGCTTCTGATTTCATTCCCAAATGTCTGTTTTGGAAGAATGTAAGTTTTATTTTTATTTTTTATTATTATTATGCTTTAAACGACAAAAACAAAACAGTGTGACATTATAAAGCCAGAGGAACAACGGAGAGAAGAAAGAAAATATAAATCTTTGATAATAGAGACATCATAAGTTTTTCACATGACTACAATGCCAGATAATGTGAAAACATTAACATCCTTCTTAAACTTACTGCGAAAAATGTTTAACAGGATAGAATTTATGAATTATTTTGAAAGAAATTTCTTTTACCTTGTATGTAACAAAAAACTTGTGAGGCAATAACCAAACACGTTCCCACTTAAGATTAACAACAAATTTGGACCAATAAGCAATAGAGCAAGACTTAGTGGCAACTTTCTGTAGAAATAGAGAGCAAATAGATTAGTTATTCTTGGACTGTGAAAAACTAATTTTTTACCACATATTGTATCAGTTAAATTAATTATGGGCATAAAGAGTGGATTGCTTTACAGCAGCAACAAATGCACGTGTACAGCTGTACACTGTAATTACGACAGTGAATTCCACTCACTGGACTGCAGGGGGCGCCAAACTACATACAAAAAGTAACTAATTAATGATCATATACCATTTTAGCATAAGAAAGTGAGTGCATGTACAATACTCCGCATTTATATAAGAGAACAGGAGCTATTTCTGTGCCATAGCCTACTGTTTTATAGACTGTGACATATAATATCTGACATATATGCTGTGTGTCTGCTGACAAAGCGCTTTGGAATTTCATGAGGAAGCTGTCACACAATATATTCACAATACAACCACCCACCCTCAGACCACCAGCAATATTCAATATAAATTCAGCAACGTAGATGGTTTTATGATGCCGAGGATCCAAAAAGGAGAAGATCAAAGCGCAGAATCGTCTGCTGGCCACCGTCTTTTGTTTCTGCATGCAAATGACTTTGATTAAAGCCAAACAAACCTCACAATATTCTGGGGACCCATCTGAGATCAACTCGATTAGTAAATCAGCTAGTATGTTCTAGGTACACTTTGCACCCTGCTTCTTATTCTCCCTGTTTATCGTGCCTACATATGCGCAGCGATGACTCTAAAAGCTTCACTCTTTTTTTGACCGAATAAATTATGAACGGGGATTTCGGCTTTAGAGGCAAGATGTCTGTATAATTCATTGCATTCGAGCTTCACAAGCATGATGGATACGTTGTTTTCTTTTTCCAAGCGTGCCAGAGGTCCGATTTCCCCGGGGAGGGAGAGGGATGACAATAAATATGATAAACACCGGGATGCTACAGATATTACTTGCTTCGTGTTCCGGTTTATAACAAAACAATAGTGCATGTTGAAATCCATTAGTATATGGTGAGACAGGGCTATGCAATTATCACTTATTTATTCATGAGACTCATTATGCTGTCTTTAATTAAAAGACATTTATCAATGTCTCTCAGAGCCAGCCTGATAGCGGATAGTATAATAGCTCAGTCAGATATCTCATTTAAGTTTAGTAGCAACTCATAAGAAACAGTTTTGAGTTTTTGATTATTAAGAAAATGTTTAAACATTTGAAATTTAATGTATTAAAGATGTATATAATTTCAGAGTCATTATCTGTCAATTAAATGTTAAATCATACACAATAAAGCTAGAACTACACAAAGGATGTTACATTTGTAACACTCACACTTGATAGGTACAAATGTACTGTAATAAATGTAACAGTAAATGACTAAACTCTAAGGTGAATAATTATATTTTGTACAAACTAATGTTAGTCCTAAAGCGGCATTAAGAAAATGAAAGACAAACTTTAATAGTGACTATGTAAACAGACTAAGCAGAGATGATATAGAAAATATGTAGTTTAATAAATGCAGTTAAACTGATAATAAATCAGATATTTTTTATAAGGCTACTAAAGGTAAAAAAAAAAAAAAAAAGTAGTACGATACATGTTCATAATCATGTTATTGGCTAAAAATAAAACTTTTACTCTAAAACCAATAAGTAATTTGCTTAAATTAAACGCAAGTTTTTCCTTGAAATATCGTAGAAGACCGAAATGGTTATTTCTGAGTGTACAATTACACCTACTGTCCGTTACTTAATTGAATCGTCATATGAAATGTTAATGGCAACCTACTGATCCTTCTCACGCGTGGACCAGAAAACATCGCCACTAGTGCCCTTGGCTGGTTTTGACAGACTGAAATGTGGCCCAGTCCTTGTTCTGTTTGTGTGGAAGATAAATCAAAGACTCGTTTAACATTCTGCAGCTCTAAAAAACTCCGACTGCCCCGTGACGGTCCCGTTACCACAGCAACTACAGCATCCCAGGTGCAATCCTTCTGCTGAAACTCGGAGCACCTGTACCAAACATTAGTTTGCAGTTTCACAATTCCCTCATGACACACACCAACCATGAACGAAGTGGGCGTCTGAGAGTTGCACAACATTCTGTCAGATTGCAAAGGAGACCGTTTATTCAATTATGTAGCCTACGATAATATACAAGAAGCATTATTCAGATAGGATGAACAATTTAATTGAATGAATAATGTTGCAGGAAATTAATGACTTCTTTTTTTCTTTGTAACTAAATACACAAGATAATGTATGACTGGAAGGTCACATATGATTTATAAAACAAGTCACAAAATATATAGGGAAGACCAGGGTTAGTTTTCACACTTATGTAACTCAACACATAAAACTCCTGGGTTGAAAGGCGATAAGATGAATATGAATAAAAAAATAAATAAATGCACAGACATCACAGCCGACTCTTCAATGTCATACATAGGCTAGAGTGGGAGATTAGAACATTTCATTAAAGTGGGGGTGGTGGGGTCTCATTAAGGTTTCACATTGGTCGTGACGTAAGCAACCCACTAACTCACGAGCTCAGATCCTGCGTGTCCCACCTCGAGCTCAAAACAGACGCAGCGCGCGCTTCGAGCTGCAGCACGCGGAACGGAGCTCCTCTCTGCTGCTCGAGACCGCAAAGACAAGAGCCGTTCCGGATAACACCAAGAGCAGAAAACATCTGTGTGCATCATGAAGTTTGCGGCTTTAGTCTGCTTGGTTGTTTTCTTCGCTGCAGGTAAGTGGAATAATCTTAATGAACACAAAGAATCATTGAATAAATCATTTCAGCACCATGGTCAGCAACAAGGCAGTTTGCTGCGGAACAAATAGTAGATCACGATGGGAATTTTCTTAAAGCGGTTTTGCACGAGTAAAACGCATGGACAATTGGTGATATCGAGATGAATAAGCTTTTGCATTGCCATTTGCACAAATATAATTCAAGGCTTTTACTATCCCAGATGGAGAGTCCATGCCAGTTGAGCAGGACAGCCGAAGAGAGGACATGGTATGCTGTAGCTTCAATGTCTCTAAGAGAAAAAAACAATGCATTTATTGTTTTACTCCTTTTGGTTAAAGTACGTACTTTAATTTCAGCTTACCCAGTGTTT
Source organism: Onychostoma macrolepis (assembly GCF_012432095.1). Taxonomy (NCBI): domain Eukaryota; kingdom Metazoa; phylum Chordata; class Actinopteri; order Cypriniformes; family Cyprinidae; genus Onychostoma; species Onychostoma macrolepis. The sequence continues at coordinate 27,480,553 of NC_081174.1, forward strand.
AGTTCACATCCTTTCAAAGGCACTGCATAAGACTGGTGATACTCCGCTGCATCCAGAATGCAAAAACATCCTTACACCAGGTATGGTACTTTGCACTGTTCACACTGTGTTGCTTCATTGTGTTATTGAGGAGAACATTTGATTTATTTGAAAATGCACTCAAAAGGAGAATTCTTATCCAGGAAATGATTGCACAACTCTGTTTGATCTTACATCTAAATCCATTAAATGTATCATTTGGGCATACAACTTGAGAACAGTCAGCCTACATCATCTTCACAGTTTCTAACCTCAGTACATCATGCTTGGTGGATGAGACAGTTATGGGTCAGTGGTCTCACTCTATGACTGTGGAATAATTGGATGTATTCATGCAATGCATAAGCAATGGAGTGAAAATGATTTACAAATCATTTGCTTGAGTGTTTTGTGCCCACTTTAATCTCTCCCTGAATTTACGATCAGGTCATTCCTCAGTTGTGAAAAAGGTGGAAGACACGCTAGAACCAGCTCAAGAGGAGCTTAAAAAGCCAAGAGGAGAGTCTAAAGTCAAGGAGGAGGAACTCATTGAGGATCTTCTCAAAGCTAACAAACGGGAGGAGCTGGATGACGAACGTAGCCAGGAAGAGTTCCCAAGTTTTGTTAAAAGAAGAATCAAAGACAGGCGTGAGGAACTGGATGATGAACGGAGCCAGGAAGAGTTCCCAAGTTTTATGAAAAGAAGAATGAAAGAAAAACGTGACGAACTGGACGATGAACGGAGCCAGGAAGAGTTCCCAAGTTTTATCAAAAGAAGAATGAAAGAAAAACGTGACGAACTGGACGATGAACGGAGCCAGGAAGAGTTCCCAAGTTTTATGAAAAGAAGAATGAAAGAAAAACGTGACGAACTGGATGATGAACGGAGCCAGGAAGAGTTCCCAAGTTTTATCAAAAGAAGAATGAAAGAAAAACGTGACGAACTGGATGATGAACGGAGCCAGGAAGAGTTCCCAAGTTTTATGAAAAGAAGGATGAAAGAAAAACGTGACGAACAGGATGATGAACGGAGCCAGGAAGAGTTCCCAAGTTTTATGAAAAGAAGGATGAAAGAAAAACGTGATGAACAGGATGATGAACGGAGCCAGGAAGAGTTCCCAAGTTTCTATAAAAGAGGCAACAAGTATAAAAGAGAAGATCCAGATGATGAGAGAAGCCAAGAGGAATTTCCCCAGAAAAGACATTTTTCCATCCTCTACAAGCGTGATAATCCCGATGAGGAGCGCAGCCAGGAAGAATTCCCTCTTTATGAATATAAAAGGAGTCATCATCTGACCAGCAGAGAAAAACGTGAAGAACTAGACTATGATAGAAGCCAAGAAGATTTCCCAAGCTACACCCACAAAAGAAACCATGGGGCTTTTGGAGAAGAAGAGGATGAGGAGAGTGAGGAAAGAGAGAAGCGGATCTGGAAGCCATCACATAGATACCACCACAAGAAAAAGCACCACAAACGCAGTGAGAATGAGGATTTTGAAGAACCAGACTATGACAGAAGTCAAGAAGACTTCCCAAGCTACACCCACAAAAGAAGTCATGGGGATGGTGGCCACTACAAACCAAACAAAGACCTGCTGAACGAGCAACTTAATGAGGACTTAAACTCTCGGGAAGAGAGGTCTGAAGAATCAGAAGAGGTAGATGAGGATATCGCAAAGCGATACTGGAAACCCACTCATAGATACCACCATAAGAAGCACCACAAACGGGACTCATCTGAAGAGGATTATGGGGAAAGACCCCTGGAAAAAAGGTATGAGGACTCAGAGGAGAGTGAAGAAATGGATAAAAGGATCTGGAAGCCCACACACAGATATCACCATAAGAAGCTTCATCACAAGCGTGGCGACTCCACAGAGCTCGTGGATGAAGATGAACCCATCTCAGAGAAGACTCACAGTCTCCACGACTCAACAGACAATGCCCTCAAGCACCATTCACCTGAAGAAGAAGAGATTGTCCATGAGCTTAATGTAAAGAGGCATCCCTTAACCAGCCAAGAGGAGGAAGATGAGCTCAAGAAAGGACACCAGAGTTCTGCAGAGGAGAAGCAGGACAGAGAGGCTGCGTTGAGGTACCTAACAAAAAAGAAGAATGAGTTAGAAGAACGTCTACTTAACAAAGGTGACGTCTATGAGAAGCGTTCCCCATGGATTTACAGAGGATACTACCATCCAGCCTGGTACAAGAGAGGCCATAAGGTAGATGAAAGTACTGACCAGCATCCCTACCATAAACTAGAGGACGTTGCCGAGACTCTCCGGTACAAAAGAGGCCTACTTACTCAGGAGGAGTCACCCGAGGAGGAAAAGGGTGTCCCCCAACAGAAGCTTCTCACACCAGAGGAGGTATAGTCTGATCTATCCAAGTGACAGTACATTTATTACCAGTACCGTCTCCTGAGAGTTACAAGAGATTACAAGTCTTCCTTAAGGTTAATTCTTAATGGATTATCACTTGTTAGATCTGAAACCATAAGACCTTTAACCGCTAGGCCAATGGTTCCCAACTCTGTTCTTGAAGGCCCCTTAACAATAGACTCTCAGAAAAAATTTGCAAAAATTGTATCTTAAGGGGTACAACAGCATTTCATTGGGGCAGTGCCCTTAAAGGGACATCTTCGTACCCCTAAAAGGTTCATAGTACTACCTTAAGGTATTGATATGTACCTTTTAGGGTAGATAAGGTATAAATATGTCCCTTTAAGGTTACTGCCCCAATGACAAGTTGTTGTACCTCTTAAGATAAAGTTTTTTGCACATTTTGTCTGACAGTACACAGATTTTTGGCGTCTCCCTATTCTGATTCAACTCAAAAACTTGTTTGTGGACATGGTAAGTCCTGGAATGTGTGTCAAATAAGAGATATACAAAATGTGCACTGTTGGAGAAACTTTGGTGTGGGGGTCAATGCACTAGGTCTTCAAACCTGCTCCTGGAGACCCACTGTCCTGGACAGCTTATTTGTAACCTGCTACAACACAACTACCTGTGAATTTCAAGCAATCCTCAGGTGTCTTTGATTAGGGCTGGATCTAAACTGTGCAGGACAGTGGGACTCCAGGAACAGGGTTGAAGACCTCTGCACAAGGTTTCACAACCCCAGTTTAACAAATGGCCCCACTGAGCCTACATGCTATATTACAAATGGGAATAAAAATGTATTCACTGATCCAAGTCGTTTAGGACAAGACAGGGATGCATTGCAAGCAAAGCACGACATCAACACAATCAAGACTTGCTTCACGGAGCTCTTGAAAACGAGGCCAGATTTTCCACTTGAAGTAGCTTATCTGTATCTCTGCTTGCTAGACTTCAACATGGATAAGTTGCATGACTAAGAAAGGATGTGGGTAGACTACAGTTCTTTACTACATGCCAATCTAGCTGCACCAAAAAGCGGCAATAACATTCCAGCATCAATGTCTCTCCAGTGACTATTTAAGCCAAATGTTGTGCTATTACAAGGATATCAGAGTTATCTATATGCCTGCAAACTACAAAGTAATAATGCATTTACTTAAGGGTGTAGGGGGATAAAGTCAGGATGCTAAGAGCATCATTCCTCAACATGACAGGGATATTGAATAACTAAAGGCACTTCCCTATAACTTTCCTACTGGAAATGTGGAAATAGGATATTTCATTGACTAGAGCAGTAAAATTTATTTCATTCACAAAGAAAGATTTCATTTTTTGGCAGACTGCAATGATTGCATACACACACAAAACAACTCCAGGGACTGATTAAAGCAAAAGTTAAGCATCACTTAAAAGAGTTATGAAACATAAGTACTGCATTTAATTCTTGTTCTTTTCTTTCAGTTGAAAGAACTTGAGAAACTGGCCTCTGTGGATCAACAGATGAAAGAGACAACTTAACCATTCCTAGAACCATCTAAGACATCATTTTCTTGTGCTGCCTGATTTGATTTTCCATCAGCTTTGAGTGTGCTTTGGCTGCTTTAGATGAATGCATTACTATATGTCGTACCTGATTATAACTGCATTAGAATTTTGTTATTGGTGTTTAATGTGAGAGTCTGAGAAAGAGAAATAAGCTTGATAATGCCATGTGAATCATTTCTCTCTTTATTACATCCTAAAATATTCTAAAAAAAACAAACAAACAAAAAAAACCCCAAAATGCCCATGTACTATTGACTGCAGATTTGAATGCATTTAAGAGCATGCTACTTTACAACTGTGAAAAATGCAGAATGTTTAAAAATCGCTGTTGTCCTTTATGGCTTTCCATAGAATCTCTGCATTGTTTACATTTAATAAATTGTGTAATTATAGGACCAAAGCTGATGAATGTGGTTATCATTTGTGTTTTGAAGCCTTTTGAAAATGATTAAAAACATAATTGTTTACTTGGGCAATGACGCATTTTGTGAGCAAAACCTGGTTATTCGCCAAGTGCAGAGGATGCCGAAAAAGCAGCGCATGTTTTCCGTCCTCCACATCTTGCTAAAAAAAATAAATAAATAAAGATGAGAACATTGATGTAACTCTTAAATGCAAATCTTGTCAAAAAAAAAAAAAAAAAAAAACAGTAGATAACAGACTTTGAATAATAAAGTCGTGCAACTAATACAGAGAATAAAGCACTGCCTGCATGTGAGTCCAACACTGATTTGGTTTCTTCTCACTTAAATAAAGTTAAACTAAACTAATTGCCTAGGCAGAGATGTCACATGATGAACTAATCTCATCCAGTTTCAGCCTCTTGGCAACAGGCTCCTCTGATTTGTGCTGACTCCTAGCTTTGGCAGCATCTGCAGCAACCGTGGTTCCGGACAGGAGATACCCTCCACCTCCACTCATGAGCAGCACTGGATGAGTCCGGTTGGGCAACACCTGAAACAATGATACAGAAATGAATAAGTCAAAGCTTTCTAGGGGTGGGTGGTATGACCAAAATCTTATTTCACAGCATGAGTCATCTTATATAACAATAATTATATCACAATGTATCTGTTTTTCCTGGAAATACAACAAAAAAGGTTTACACATAACTGTGCCAACGCAAATTTTAGCATAACAGAGCAAATTAAAATAATTATTTTTTATTGTTTGTATTTTGAACTTGATGTACACTACCATTTAAATGTTTTGATCGTTTTTTTTATTTTTATTTTTTTTAAGTTGTATGCTCACCAAGGCTGCAGTTATTTGAACAAAAATACAGTAATATTTTGAAATATTATTACAATTTAAAATAATTGTTTTCTATTTAATACATTTTAAAATGTAGTTTATTTGTGTGATACAAAGCTGTTGTGCTGCAATTTTGTGAAAGAGTCATACATTTTTTTCAGGATTAATATAAAGTTCAAAAGAGCAACATTTAATTTAAGAATTTTTTGTAATGGCATAAAAGACTACTGAGAGTACTTGAACAGTAGTGTAAATACAAAGAATAACAGCAAATCAATGTCTGACATTAGAGCCAAAACACCTTAAAAAAAAAACACAAAACTAAAATACATACAACTATCTGTGTACGGGATGTAGTAAAAAATTACCTGGTAATGCCTGAGCCAGGAATCTGTTAATCTGAGGCTGATTGCTCCTCCTTGTTCCCTGAGTTTTGTGTAGCACTCAATCAGCGGCTGTCCAAAAGAAATCAGACAGTAAATATTGCAAAAAGCAGTTATTAAAACACTTGATTTAAACTGAATATACAAATCTTTTTAAAGTAATGACACTCCATAATTTATGGAACTTTTTAGGCTTTCTGGGAACTTGACAACAAGTGGCATTTTGACATAATGCTAAATAACATGTTTGGATGAACTGCCTCTTTAACAACAACTGTAAAACCAATCCGTTTTACCTCTCTGTACTGGCAGTATACTACGAACGGTCGTGATGGTGCTACAAACTTCAGCAGACCCATTAACACAGCACAGGGGTGGAAGCGACTAGCAATCACCAGCCTGAAACAAATAATATTTCAATCAGCTTCCCCATATTAATTAAGTAAATCACTGGAAGACTGCATACAAAACAGCTTAAAAAAATCAATACAAAATAGACCCATCAATATAGCCATACATCACTTAAATGAACAGTCAGTCACATGAAATCGTATACAAAATGTGCAGTTAATCATGTTTGATAGAGAGATTTGAAATGTTTATGAGTTTTAAATGCATTTAGGGCTGGACAACAGAGCTAAAAACAATCTTTTTGCTATATAACAGTAAGGACATTTATTTTTTTCGACAACACAAAACATACCCATCTGCATTTCTGCCCTCTAATAGAGCAGCAGCTGAAGCTAACTTCTTCCTCTTTTCCTCCATCTTCACCTTTTTCTCTTGAGCCTGTAAGGTTAGAAAGACCAATCAAATATGAATTTGAAATTTTAGAAAAAATCTTAAAAGACACCTTTTCCACATTTCCCCACTAACAATGTTCAACACTGTATATATACAGGCATCAAACAAGAAGTCTGTTTTTGCTTGTTTGGTTTTCTTCACACATCTCCTTTCACACATTTGACCTCATGCTGCTCTTCTTTTAAACTTTTGTCTCCTTGGAAACCAAGTAGACTTTTGAAAACACTCAAAAGGGCAAAATGTTTGATCATTGTGAAAATGACACCAAAACTGAAGGACAGTCATAATTTGGTTACAGAATTAAAAAAAATGAAAAAGTTTGTGTTTGTTGCTGTAAAGTAAGCTGTTTGTTTAAATTATTTTTAAAAATATATATATTTATAATTATTTAAATTATATATTTTAAAATGGAAGGTTTTGGGCTATTTTTTTTTTAAATAGTCTGTGTTTTTTTATCTTTTCTTTAAATGGACACATGTTTTTTTTTTAAATAATATATAATTATATTTAAAGTTATTTTAGTTATATTCTTATTTTAAAAAGTAACATTTTGGTTTAGGACCAAAATAATTTGCGTTTATTTGTTTAAATGAACAATTTTCTTAAACTAAATTCATATTTAATAATGATAAGTTTAGGTCTTTGACCAAATATAATAAATTTTAAATAGTTTGTGGATATTTAGCTTTTTGATCAAATGATCATATAATAGAAAAATAATTAATATTTAGAACTATTTCTAAATAATTTTAAAAAGGTTTGGGCTTAGACAACAATAAAAGCAAAAGCAGCAAAGGTAAATGATGAAGGCATGGAAAAAGTTTTCAAAACGGTTAATATAATTTATAAAAAATAAATAATGATGATTCAACCCTTGGGACATAAAGTAGTTCCAGAAACACTCAACCATGATGGGAAAATATGCATGTAAAAACCTTACTCTCTGTTCTCGCAGTCTTTCTTTCTCCACTCTCCTCATTTCTCCTTGCGGGTCGACGCTGACCTCCATGTTCTGAGGTTCTGAGTTCTTCTCCTCAGACACACCTGAGGTTTCCTGAGAGGCCTCGGATCGTCCGTTCCCGCTGCCAGTGGCCTGAGAGTCTGCATCCTTCTCTGACAGATCCAGGGTTCCCGCCAACAGAGTGTTAACTTTACATAAAGGGAACTCATGCAGCGTCTCGTGGAAGTGTGACGGAAAGCCGAAGCTCTCCATGCCGGCTCTTGTTGGGCCTCCACCGGGATACATCTGAATCACTGAGCCATAACCTGACAAACAGAGACATCTGGATCATCAGTACAGTGTAATAGTGGTTGACTAATACAAGTTCTTCAAACATTTGATTGTCCCCACTGACTTACAATTTTTTTTTATACTATGGAAGTCCCCAACCGTTTGGTTACCCATATACTTCAAAATATCTTTTCATGTTAAACAGAAGAAAGAAACTCATACAGGTTTGGAGCAACTTGAGGGTGAGATGACAGAACTCTCATTTTTGCATGAACTATCCCTTTTAGTGAAGTGTGATTACCTCCCATTCTCTCCATCACTGAGCCCAACACAAGTCCAGCACAGGTCTCAAAAACAATGATTTTACTGCCAGCGTGGATGTTCCCCAGAGTCAAAATCTGAGCCAACGTGTCGTACCGCAGGTGACTAAAACAGAGCAAAATCATTTACAAGACAGTATATTTAGACTTTTAAACGCACTAGAACAGTGTTTCCCAAACTGGAAAATTATAAAAATGTAAAACAAATAATTCAAAAATAAAAACAATTAAAATAAAACACTTCTCTTTTTTTGAAGAAAGATTACATATGTACTTGCATGTGATTGGACCATTAACCAACATCAGAGTGGTGCAGAGTTGTTAATGCTAACTAAAACATAATTAAACTTAATTCAAATTTGTTTTAATTAATTGAAATAAAGCTGAAATAAATTAATAAATAAATGAATTTAAAAAATATATAAATAGAAATGTTGCCTTGGCAACTGACTGAAATAAAACAACTTCAAGTTGAAATACTAAAATGACTCAAATAGAACTAAAAATTAATTAAAGCTACAAATAAATAAAAACAAAAAGTAAAAGTGACAAAAGCACATGACAAACTTACTAAAACAAGCAAAAATGAAACAATGAAAACAAAATTTCTAAATACTGTAAATGATAATGTATATAAATAGTTTTAAAAAACCCACTGGAGATACCCACTGGTGACAATGCAAATATATTTAGAACTCCATAAAATATTAACCTAAAAGCTTCAAGTAAATTTTTAAGTCAAAGGGATTCAGATGACAAAAAGTTTGGAAATACCTTTAATACTATATCTATATCTATATCTATATATATATATATATCTATATATATATATATATATATATATATATATTGAGTGTCCTTAAAATAATACTTTGCTAAATAATAAATGATGTAATTATATCATGTAACTCATGGGTTCTAAAATGGCATGAGGATGAGTAAATGATTCAATATTCCTTTAAATTCACATACCATATTTTCCCTGGTTCTCTGCCGTGGTACATCATGGCAAGGAGACGAGTGGAGGGTTTCAGGATTTTGATGTCACTCTCATACCTGTACACATAAGAACTTGTTAACAGTGATATTTTCCATGTGATTGACAAAATATGAATTAAAAATGGTTTGAACTCACTTTTTCTTTTTCTTCTTGATGTATTTCTCTTGAGCAAATTCAGTTTTGTCCTTGAATGTTGTACTGTTGTCTATGAGCTGCTGGACAATCTCCTTAAACACACATGAATGGACATGTGAGCAAAATGTATTTGTAGTCACATACGTACACCTAAAAACCTTCATGAATAACAGCACAAATTGTTCAGCCTGCTGTTGCTTTTTTATACTTCATTGTGTCTTTCCATTCAATACAATAAACATTTCTTTTATAGGGACATCATTTTTCCCCCCAGTATTTCTTCCAATTTTCTTCTTTCTTTTATTTTCTTTTCTTTTAAAGGAGTGGTTGACTTTTTTTATAGGCTTGATTGTGTTTGTGGGGTGCAGTCAAACATGTGTTCATGCTTCGTTTTTAAAAAATACGCATTATTTTTCACATAATTTACCTTTATTCTACACCACTCGGTCCCTTTTCTGATAAACGCCCTGATTATTTCCTGGTTTAATGAAGCCCCTCCCTCAGAAATATGCGATGGGCTCAGATTGGTTAGCTGGTCCAGTGCGTTGTGATTGGCTAAACTGCCTCTAGTGCGCGTCTAAACGTCCCGCCCCTCACCTCAGCGGCATGTGCTCCGGTTGAATTGTAAACAATGGCTTCATCTATATTGCTTATCAATTTGAGCCCGATTGAGACTTCACTATTAGTGAAGAGGATCGCGCAGAACCTGTGCAAGCACGGCTTTAATGGTATGTTTTTTTGTTTGTTGTTGGTTCATACTTTTAGATACGCTGTTATTTGTAAGTGCTACTGCTTCTGTTAGCTTTTACTATACGGTTTTATCCTGATTAAAGCTTTAATACAGTACGGCAACCGCACGCGCATCCATGTATAACGCTTCTCATTGCTATGTGAAAATAAGTGTATAATTGGAACAGTTTGTTGGAGCTGATCTGACGATCTGAATGAGAGAGAGAGAGAGAGAGATGCAGATCAGGGCGACATGAGGAACAGGATTGAGAACCACTGCTTTAAACATTGATTTTGAAACTTATGAATCCATTAGAATCGTTAGAAGACAGAATCGCGATTCATATACGAATAGATTTTTTCGTGCACCCCTAGTTTTCTCTTCCTCTTCTCTAAAGCAGCACAACATGGCCTCGCCCCCTTTGCTGCGTTTTCCCAGGGGCGGGCTTTATCTGGGTTTGTGACGTAACGGACCCGGGAAGTTGCTTGTTGCAGTCCCTACGAGCCATTTTTGTAGGCATTAAACTGCCAGAATTTTAAAAGACAGATATCTCTGTTTGCATTGAAGTTTCAGCGCCGCAACTTTGCAGATATTGTTTATGCTCAAACAGCAACATTACACACTAACTAACGTTAAAAAGTGAAATATCAATCAACCACCCTTTAAGAGAAGCTCATAGTGAAAAGACACGGGACTTACAATATTTGACCAGTGATCAATTACATTGCAAAAATCCCATAGACTTGCATATTGAAGGAGTGACTTCAGTCAAATTTTGAGACCAGAAAATACTAAATCTGGTTTAGAAATGTTCTAGTTAACTTGCATCCCTAGAAATTTAACTCAAGTACATACCTGGCCTTTTAACCCTTGCTCTTTCAGTGTTTCAATATCATCTCTGGTCAGTTTCTGAGATCTGCCATCATCCACTATGTGTCTATTATCCTGGCCTGCTTCCTTAGAATCTGTGAGAGGAGAAAAGAGAAACATAATCTCATCTCGTCACAGAGAAAATAAATAAATCCACAGATAACAGCATAAATCCACAGCATCATTACCCAAAGAGTCTCCTGAGTGTTTTGCTGCCTTAAGTTTGAGTGAACCGCCGGCTTCGATTTCAAACATGCTCCCGTACAGCTGCCCGACCGCATTGTCCAAGAAGAACCACTGCTTCTCAAAGATCACTTTCCTGAGAGACCAAAAACATAAAATGTCAAAAAGCAAATGAGGCAAGTACAAGCACTTAACAGGAGTGAAATGTGAATGTGTGACCTTGGACCACAAAACCAGTCTTAAGTCGCTGGGGTATATTTGTAGCAATAGCCAAAAATACACTGTATGGGTCAAAATGATCAGTTTTTCTTTTATGCCAAAAATCATTATGATATTAAATAAAGATCATGTTCCATGAAGATATTTGGTCAATTTCTTACCATAAATATATCAAAACTTCATTTTTGATAATCATTTTGGTAATATGCATTGCCAAGAACCTCATTTGGACAACTTTAAAGGCGATTTTCTCAATATTTCGATTTTTTTGCACCCTCAGAATCCAGATTTTCAAATAGTTGTATCTCGGTCAAATATTATCCGATCCTAACAAACCATACATCAATGGAAAGCTTATTTATTCAGCTTTCAGATGATGTATAAATCTCAATTTCGAAAAATTTACACTTAAGACTGGTTTTGTGGTCCAGAGTCACATTTTAGACTTCACTCTATGAATTGCCACATTCGACATAAGATTATTATTGATTACTTACTCCTAACATTAATGATTATTTTTCAGACTGTTTGCCTTTAAAAATATACAGTGGGCTCCAAAATTCCAAGACTACTAGTTAAAATGCAATAAAACTTTTAGTCTAATACATTATTTCCTGTCAGAACAATTTCACCAAGTCTTAATATTTATCTTGTTCTCATTTTGCAGATACAGAAACAGTGCAGAATGCAATACATGTCTTGTTCGTTTTACATATGAATGTTTCTTAAATCAAACTCTTCAAAGCAATAAAACCTTTTATGCACATTATGCATTTTGAATCCCAGATTTTTAATGTGGTCTCAGATTTTAGATCCCCCTTTACACAAAACCCCAAGCCCTCAAAAATGAACTTAGAATATCACATTTAATTAAAGTTTTATTTGGTTAACTCACTTTTTATTTTCAATCTGCACTGATTTGAAGACATCTCCTCTCTTCAGCACTACATAGTCTCCGTAACTGATTCTGATCTCTGCATCACTGTCATTTACACACTCCGCCATTTACTGCGATCAGCGTGGATAAAGATCGACCGGAGGATGTTTGGAAACTAGTTTACACTTTAACTAACCCGACTCAAAAGTGGTAATGTCTATGACTATAAACAGAACAGTAATTTCACACAAACGCTGCTTCTTTCCGCACGTGTGTTCTGTCATTTCCTGTTCCGAAAGGCCAGTTAATCGAGCGCTGATCTCCAGAGCCACAGCCAGTCAGGACGATTAACAAATCACAGATCAAAACGTTTTTAGCCAGAATTTGACATTAGGTTTATACTAACAAAAACTACTACCATGGTTATCTGAACATGCACAATGACTATATCACGGCATTATCACGTGCTGTCATTTATGTACTACCACTGCATTTACAAGGGTAAAAAAATATCATGCTCTATTATGGTTATCGTTACATAAACATGAATATGTCCAACATAAAAGTGCATATATTGCACGCAGGCAATACCTATAATACAGTTGTATCCCATTAGCTAATATTATTCAAAACTAAAGGGCTGATTTATAATAGCCTAATAAAAAATCATATTCAACACGTGTTTGACTATAGTGACTAAACTAAAATCAAAACCATGAAAAAAAAATACTTTTCGTTACTTCTTATTTTCATTTAATTTACATTTAAGTACTACAATAAACTAAATAGACAATAAAACTATAGTTTTATAAAATACATTTATAAAAACTATACAGGCTAGACATATTTTAGAAAGTAATAAAAGTGACAAAAAGCAACAAAATGACGAAAACTAAGATTTAAAGTAAACATGAAATGTAAAAATAAAATTGCACTGCTATATAGTTTGTAGAAACAAATAAAACAGCTGTTAAGTATATTTCAAGTATCATAAATTGTCAGTGCTTGATTATGAATTTCAGTCAAATTGGACCTCAAGTGACTGGATTTATTTAGACTATTTTCAGATTCGACATAATGAAAACAAAACTGCATTAAACAAAATAACATTTAGTCATTAAAAGGAACAATTAAACTGCAAATACAAGTCAAAAAGCACCTAGACATGTTGGTGAAGCATTTCATGTAAACATATTTACATTCCAAAAACTGAACTGTTAAAAGCACTTTGTTAGTACACAACTTCAAAGAAACCTGCAATGGGAATCTAGCAACTCATTTAAATCCAAACCCCACCGTATCCCATATTTATTACACAAATTCATGTATGGAAATGTGTGCTGTAAATTATGTACAATGTTCAGAGGCAAACAGCTCAAAAAGACATCAAGAGTCCAGATCCAAAATATGAATTGAATTGTTTGATTTGTTTACTCTCTTGTGCACAAGGCTTGTATGTCTTAATACAAATATAAAATGACTTTGGCAAATTTAAAAAAACAAAAAAAACACTAGGAATTCGTTCTTGCTTTTCTAAAGGTGGATGCTGATTTGAGGTCAGTCTTGTCCTCCCGTGAGCTTGTGGAAGAGTTCTTCATCTAAAGTTTCATTTTGGTCTTTTGAGCGCGTCGAAAGGAAAATGTAGCCTCCGATATATTCGTGAACCACTTTGCAGTCGCAGCTCTGGCAGGAGAACGCAATCGACACGCTCTGGTCAAACTCGATGGTCACCTGTAGAAGCAATAACACACTCATAAATCATATTCACACCAGCCACGCAGGTTACAAGGTTGTTTGAAGCACTTTATTCACCTGTTTAATCTCCCAGTTGACATTCCATTGTTTAATGTTGGAGAACCTCCAGGTGGTCACCGGCGAACCCGTTGACATGTCGATGCGGATCAGCCTGTTGTAGGATATTCCCAGGAGCTCATCTTTCTTGCTTCCTCTGAATCTGTGGGACAAAGTGAACAAATTTGAGTCATATTTCATGGTTGAAGAGCTCAAATACCATATTCAGACTTTGAATGATGTTTCTGAGCAATACCAGGCACAAAAACAGTCTGTTGTTCAGCAAAATTGTCTGACAAAATGACATTTTTATGTCTAATTAATGAAAACTCAGATTCAACATGTTTGAATTATTCCGTAACTATATATTGTGTAAAAACATTTGTGAATTATCTGTATATTCCATTTCAGTTGATTATGAAATGACAAAAAAGCCAAAATTAGACTCATAAAGAAAGTGACTGCATTTATGTAGGCTATTTTCAGATTTTTCAGTCAACATACCCGAACTAAATGACATTAAATCTCTTTATTTTGATGATGTGTTTAATGCAAACAAATTTAACATTTGAAAAATGTAATAATATATATTCAGACTTGGAAAGATGTTTCTGAGTGATACAAGGTACAAATCAATCTGTTGTTCAACAAAACTGTGTAACAATATGGCAATTTTGTGTCTTAATTTATATATATATATATATATATATATATATATAAAAAATAATAGAAAAATTAAATTGTCAGTGCATGAGCATGAAATTGGCAAAAAGCCAGAATTTGACTCAATGAAAGTGACAGTATTTATGATTTTTCAGTCAATATACCCAATGAAAACAAAATGACATTAAATAGAAAAATAATTAAACTTTAAATGGAACAACAGCACCATTAACCCTTGTGCAGTGATTAAAATAATTAAACTAATTTGGTGTTCCCTTTAAAATCTTTTAATGTAAATCTTTTATTATGCTATATTATTACCATATTTGTTTTTGTTTTTATTACTTTTTGGAACTGACTGGTTGTAGGCCTCATTGATCACAGCTTACATACCTTTGAATAAAAATTACTTCACTCAAAAACTACATTATCCAAATTATCCATATTTTGTGGGGAAGGTGAAAAAGAAAATCCTCTCTGGGTGAAAACTACCAGAACACAACCAGTTTTCATTTTTCAGCAAATAAGCCAAATGCACCTAGACATTTTGATAATGTGTTTAATGTAAACTTATTTAACATTTGAAAAATTTAACTATAAAAAGTACTTTGTTAGTGCACAACTTAAAAAAAAATAAAAAATCATATTTCATGGTTGGTCTTAAAAACCTTACTCAGGCTTAAATAGCTGTTCTAGGCACAAAATCAATCTGTTGTTCAGTAAAATTACCTGACAATATAGTACTTGATGCCAAACTCAGGCAGGGACTGCCATGCTTGGATAAAACGCATTTTGGCCTCCATGAGGGAAAGCTGGGAAATATTGTGATGGGCCTCCAAGATTCGTGTGGTCAGCTGAAATGAGAGGAATAAATATGATTTTTTTTGCAGGAAAGCGATGCAAAACAGATCTCAGATATCCAGTGCTGTCATGGCATAATAAAAACGAGCAGCTCAAGCCATATCTTGCCTTTTCTGTGTGTGTCAAGATTGTATTTTCACCTGTTTGGTCTTGTACTTCTTTGCATATCGTGGAGAAACAAAGCACTCCGCATTCATCTCCATGGACTCTACGTCAGGCGCTGCCTGGCCAGGAGGAGGTGCTAGACTCTTCATCTGCAGGAAAGACTGGATGTTCTTCACCTCGGTGCGGTACGAGCTGTAGGCCATCGTCTTTCCTTTAGAGGCCAAAATACAGGCAGCTTTCCACTTGGCATACTGCGTTTCCTGTTTTCAGGAGACATTTATTTTAAGCAAAAGAAACAAATAAATGCATATGCCTCAATTAGAACGTTCATGAAGCTTCCGATTGCAATTGAATCTCAAAGTCTAAATCTTTAGATTAACATAAAAAATATTTTTAAAAATCCTAAAAAAAAAAAAAAAAAGAAGTGCCGTTTCTTTATTATATGTAACATTAGGCTTAGGAAAATAAATAAATAAATCAAACTCAGATTTATTTAGAGGTCCAATCTGAGCAAAAATATGCAATATGGTTCAGATGCTGATATTAATCTGGATTTTTATACCAGCATAACAGAAAATCAGTAACTCTATATCTCCCAATAATATGTTTTAATATTACATTTAAAAGCTAGTTTTATTATCAAAACTCTTCATTTTTAATTGTGGGGTGCAAAACATATAATGCAATGCAATAACAATGATGATTGACAGGTCATTGACAAATAAACGTGACAAATCATATTTGATACTCATATTTTACCAATATTTTCTAAAAAAAAAAAAACCGCTGTATGGATAATCAAGTAACCTAAGTTTCTTTATTCATCTTTAAATATTTATAACAATATAACAGTTTATCTTACATTTAAGATGAAAGATTTCACAGCACGAGTACCACAATCTGCATAAAAACAAATATAACACTCACATTGTCGCAGCGAATATAAATCTCGTTCATTCCATCAGCTGCTGGCAATAACAGCTTGAGGCCAAACTTCTTCTCAGTGACATTGACATCAGGAATGACCTCACATCCTGTACCAATTAATGATGTATTATCACTGATGCATTGGCTGTATTAAAATAAATATGAAATCAATCTTTTCACCTCGTAGATGGAGTTGCTCAATGGGTTCTTTATTCGCAGACTCTTTGTTTTTGTAGTAAGAAATGGTGGTGTCCCTAAAAACAAACCAGTACTCCTTATACGGCTTTAATGTCAATCGCTTGGGCCTGTAAAGCAAAGAAATGAACAGGCAATTAAACAATGCAGAAAATACAGAAAACATCCAAACCAAAGTAATAGTAACAATTTAATTGATGTTCAACAAATAAAAAAACGATATAATACAGATAAACACATGATAAAGCTTGGCTTATTAAATATTAGATCCCTTTCTTCAAAAGCACTTTTTGTAAATGATATGTTCACTGACCATAAACTAGATGTGCTTTGTCTGACAGAAACCTGGCTAAAACAAGATGATTACATTACTTTAAACGAGTCTACACCCCAAGATTACTGTTACAAACATGAACCGCGTCCAAAAGGTAAAGGGGGAGGTGTTGCTACAATTTATAGAAATATTTTCAGTATCTCTCAGAGGTTGGGTTTCAAGTATAATTCGTTCAAGTAATGGTGCTTCATATAACGTTATCCAAAGAAACAAGTGTTAATGATAAATCCTGTGATGTTTGTACTGGCTACTGTATACAGGCCACCAGGGCACCATACAGACTTTATTAAAGAATTTTCTGATCTTCTATCAGAGTTAGTGCTGACTGCAGATAAAGTCCTAATCGTTGGTGATTTTAATATCCATGTTGATAATGACAGAGATTCGTTGGGATCAGCATTTATAGACATTCTAAACTCAATTGGTGTTAAACAACACGTGTCAGGACCTACTCATTGTCGAAATCATACTCTAGATTTAATACTGTCACATGGAATTGATGTCAGTGGCGTTGAAATTTTGCAGCAGAGCGATGATATCTCAGATCATTATCTAGTCTCCTGTATATTCCATATAGCTAAAGCTGTAAAGCCAACTTCTTGTTACAAATATGGTAGAACCATTACCTCTACCACAAAAGACTGCTTTATAAATAATCTTCCTGACTTATCTCAGTTCCTCAGCATATCCAATAGCTCAGAACAACTTGATGATGTAACAGGAACTATGGACTCTCTCTTTTCTAGCACTTTAGATGCGGTTGCTCCTTTACGCTTAAGGAAGATTAAGGATAAGAGTCCAACACCGTGGTATAATGAGCACACTCGCCCTAAAGAGAGCAGCCGGAAAATGGAGCGCAGCTGGAGGAAAACTAAATTAGAGGTATTTCGTTTAGCTTGGCGGAAAGTACCCTATCCTACAGAAAAGCATTAAAACTGCTAGATCTGATTACTTTTCGTCTCTTCTAGAAGAAAACAAACATAACCCCCGATATTTATTCAATACAGTAACTAAATTAACGAAAAATCAAGCATCAACAGGTGTTGGCATTTCCCAAGAGCATAGCAGTAATGACTTTATGAATTACTTCACTTCCAAGATCGATACTATCAGAGATAAAATTGTATCCCTGCAGCCGTCAACTACAGTATCGCATCAGATAGCGCACAATAGACCCCTGAGGAACAATTCCACTCATTCTCTACTGTAGGAGAGGAAGAATTGTATAAACTTGTTAAATCATCTAAACCAACATCATGTATGTTAGACCCGATTCCATCTAAACTACTAAAAGAGCTACTTCCAGAAGTCATAGATCCTCTTTTGGCTATTATTAATTCATCATTGTCATTAGGATATGTCCCCAAAACCTTCAAATTGGCTGTTATTAAGCCTCTCATTAAAAACCACAACTTGACCCCAAAGATCTAGTTAATTACAGACCGATCTCAAATCTCCCTTTTCTGTCAAAGATACTAGAAAGGTAGTATCCTCACAATTATATTCCTTCCTAGAGAAAATGATATCTGTGAGGAATTCCAGTCAGGATTTAGATCGTATCATAGTACTGAGACTGCTCTCATTAGAGTTACAAATGACCTGCTTCTATCATCTGATTGTGGTTGTATCTCTTTATTAGTTCTACTGGATCTTAGCGCTGCGTTCGACACTATCGACCACGACATTCTTTTGAATAGACTACAAAACTTTGTTGGCATTAGTGGAAGTGCCTTAGCATGGTTCAAATCGTACTTATCTGACCGCCATCAGTTCGTAGCAGTGAATGAAGAGGTATCATATCGATCACAAGTGCAGTATGGAGTACCTCAAGGCTCAGTACTAGGGCCGTTACTTTTCACGCTCTATATGTTACCCTTGGGAGATATTATCAGGAGACATGGTGTTAGCTTTCACTGTTATGCTGATGATACTCAGCTCTATATTTCTTGGCGGCCGGTGAAACACACCAAATTGAGAAACTAACGGAATGCATAGTCGATATAAAAACTGGATGACGAGTAATTTTTACTGCTAAATTCTGAAAAACAGAGGTGTTAATTATCGGACCTAAAACCCCACATGTAACCTAGAACATTATCTAACACTTGACGGCTGCTCTGTCAATTCTTCTTCATCAGTCAGGAACCTAGGTGTGCTGTTCGATAGCAATCTGTCATTTGAAAGCCATGTTTCTAGCATCTGTAAAACTGCATTTTTCATCTCAAAAGCATATCTAAATTGCGACCAATGCTCTCAACGTCAAATGCAGAAATGTTAATTCATGCGTTTATGACCTCAAGGTTAGACTATTGTAATGCTTTATTGGGTGGTTGTTCTGCACGCTTGATCAACAAACTACAGTTGGTCCAAAATGCAGCAGCTAGAGTCCTTACTAGAACCAGGAAATATGACCATATTAGCCCGGTTCTGTCAACACTGCACTGGCTCCCTATCAAGCATCGGATAGATTTTAAAATCTTGTTAATTACTTATAAAGCCCTGAATGGTTTAGCTCCTCAGTACTTGAGCGAGCTCTTATCGCATTATAGTCCTCCACGTCCGCTGCGTTCTCAAAACTCTGGCCGTTTGATAATACCTAGAATATCAAAATCGACTGCGGGCGGCAGATCCTTTTCCTATTTAGCACCCAAACTCTGGAACAGTCTACCTAACACTGTTCGGGAGGCAGACACACTCTGTCAGTTTAAATCTAGATTAAAGACCCATCTCTTTAGCCTGGCTTACACATAACACATTAATACGCATCTATTATTCAAATCCGTTAAAGGATTGTTAGGCTGCATTAATTAGATCAACCGGAACCGGGAACACTCCCCATAACACACGATGTACTCGTTACATCGTAAGTTGAATGGCATCTGCGCTAATGTTTGTCTGTTTTTTCCTAGTCTGTTTCTCGGTCCGTGTCCGATCAGATGGTGGGTCGGCGCCGGAGGTGGCGTCTGCGGCCCTGATCGTCGGCGGAGACCAGGACGCCCGGATGACCCCAGAGATATATCCCCAGATATATCAACCAAAATAACAAAATAACTAAAATATAATAAAATACCTAACTACATAATACTACTATTGTTAGAAATTGCAACAAAATTAAAATAGAAATAGAAACTTTTGAACTGCGGGTTTCGTCTGGTCAGAGGAGAACTGGCCCCGACTGAGCCTGGTTTCTCCCAAGGTTTTTCTCCATTATGTCTCAGAGGAGTTTTGGTTCCTTGCCGCTGTCGCCTCTGGCTTGCTCAGTTGGGGACACTTAATTTCTAGCGATTATCGCCGATTTGATTGCACAGATACTATTTAAACTAAACTGAGCTAGACAATGACATCTCTGAATTCAATAATGAAATGCCTTTAACTGAAAATTGAGTGTTTAATCTTATCATTATACATTACTGACACTCTATCCTCCAATTTGATACTGTTAAGTGCTTTGACACAATCTGTATTGTAAAAGCGCTATATAAATAAAGGTGACTTGACTTGACTTGACTATAGTTTGTCTTACTGCAGACTAGACACAAATGTCCCTGAACACGACTGACAAAAAGACTGCAAAAAGTACTGTTTAGTACATGGAACCATAGTTTCTTTTTCAACAGATTATTCATTAATAATTTGCATCATTTTATAAGATTGTATTTTTCTTGACCAATTTTAATCATCTTAAACTCACCTAAACAATTTAAGTGTATCTTCCAGCTTTGGAATGTCAGTGATATCTTCCTGAAAAAGTTAAAGAAAAAGTTAATACTTATACACTACCATTCAAATGTTTGGGGTCAGCAAGATTTTTAAATATGTTTGAGAGAAGGCTGCATTTATTTGATCAAAAATACAGTACAAACAGTAATTTTGCTAAATATTATTACAATGTAAAATAACTGTTTTCTATTTAAACATGTCATTTATTTCTGTGATGCAAAGAATTTTCAGCATTATTACGCCAGTCGTCAGTATCACATGATCCTTCAGAAAGCATTCTAGACATTCTAATATTTGCTGTTTAATATTTTTAATGGAAATTTGATACTTTTTTGATTATTCAATGAATTAAAAAAATTTAAAACAGCATTTATTTGAAATAGAAATATTTTGTAATATTATAAATGTCTCCACTGACACTTTTGAGTATAATGCATTCTTTATGAATAAAATCTTCTTTTTTTTTTTCGAATAAATTAAAAAACATCTTACTGACCCCAAACCTTTTGATGTTAGTGTGTAAACTAGCTAAAATTTCAGCCAGATTGGTTCTTTTGTAATTAGCACAATTATCTCTCAAGCAGCTGATGTGTCCCAAAAACAGGCTGGATATTAATTTAATGCAAGTACCATTGCAAAGCCAACATCATTATGAAAAAAATATAATCATAATATCATAAAATCACTGATACCAGGATCTTATCAGCATTCCGTCCTTGCAGCGTTGATTCTAAGTTTGAGAGCGCAGCCTCGACTTCATCAATCTCTGGTTCATTGGAATTGATCAGTGGCTCCGTGGATAAGGTCAATTTACAGATGTGATACTAGAAAAGATTCAAGTATTTTACATCTGAAACGCCAATTTAGATGCATAACAATAAAACAGCACCCATAACTCACTTGGTTAGTCAAAATTACACATTTTACCTTTCAATTTTAATATATGGGTAAAAAATAAATTGACTTTAAGTGAAGAATTAACATGGCGTTCATTAAATAACTTACCAAGAAGATAAACTTTATCAAATGCTAACCTCACCTATTGTGGTTTTCAATGCAGTTACATTAACACTGCTTGAGGCAGGAGTTTGAATTAATGATTCAACCAGCAAATAATGTGGAAAACAGGTGGGGAAAAAATCCCTAAAATATCTGTGCAATGCATAATTCTATCATCTGAGAGGCAGTTTGTGAAATACTTGATCTTCTCTCTCATGCATGGTTTTTTTTCTGTTACAGATCTACAGACACACTCTCACATGAAGTCCTCACTAGGTTATTAGCACCATGTTCACCTATACATTATCTCCTTGTGTAATTGAATGCTATCTCGTGTTAGCTGTGGAATGTCACATCCTTTGTCCTCAAAGTAATTTATCTCATTTAGCTTCAGGTGAGAAAGAACGGCACTAAAGAATCGACCGTAATTCAACACCATCTATGCTATGTGCTGCAACACATTAAAGCATACCTGTCAGATGAGCTAATCAGGGTTACGGTTAACTAAAAATGAAACCATGAATGCGTCTCTAAATTAAAAAAAATATTAAAACTATATATTTTATTTCAGCAAACTTCCAAGGCAACATTTCTCATTTTCATCTAGTTAACTTGATGTACTACAGTAAGCAAAACTAAAACCGAGGGGGAAAAAGTATACAGAAAACAACCAAAAAAAATATTAACTAAGTAAAATCAAATTAGAAAATATTGTAAAAAGCAGTTCAAATGATTAATAAAATAACGCTGGAGCCAATGACTGTTTTCTAGAGCTCTGAATTAAACTAATGAACATAAAAGCATGGAATAAGATCAGTTTATGTTGTGAACTGGCATCCTGTACCTGCAGGGATGCAAACATGAGCATCTCTTCTTCAGTGCAGTCGATCTCCTCCAGCAGTATCACCCATTTGGCCTGTTCATACAACTGTGTGATTCTCACAGCATCGTACTATAAGAAGAAAAAAACAATTTCATTCTAATTTAGGCATATCAGGGCCATCTAACATTGTCGTCTACAAACATATAATGTGGTATGTAGGAATAGTTGATTTCTCACCTTTGGGTTGAGGTCAAAGAAGCAGTGGTACTTGAATCGCAGCAGGAGTCTGTCGTTTTCCTGAATTCCTTGCTCCATCAGCGAACGAGAGGAATCCAGCCACCTGCAGAGCAACATCTCAGTGAAAATACACAAACGCAGCGACCAAAACGCAACTGATGAATAAAAACAGAAATACACATAACCAATAAGCCATCAAATGCTATGATACAGTGATTTTACCATAATAAATGGATGTTCTGGGGAATGAGGTGAAATATAGCTTGTATAAAACAGCAGAAAAAGCAATACGCTAAAACACTTCTTTAATAGATTAAATGTTGTATATACTCTCAAAAAAGATACAAAGCTGTCAGTGGGGTGGTACCCTGAGGTACAAAATCTTTGTAACTTATTTATCCCTAAAAGGTACATTTTAGTACCTTAAAAGTACATATTAGTTACCATTTAAAAGGACACTGCCCCAGTGACTGTTTTGTACCTTTTTCTCTGAGTGTGCATTTAAAAATAGTAACATAGTCTGTTAGCTTAACTATGTCAACAAAGTAACAATCAGAGGTGTAACAATACAAATGGTGCAGCTGGTCACAGGTGTGTGGCTATTGTGACAACTTTAAATGCTTTCGAATGAATGTCCGATTAGATTTTAGAAACAAATCAGTGTTATAAACTTAAATACACTATAAAAAGTGAAAGTTGACTTAACTTAAAAAATTGAGGAAACCCGTTGCCTTAAAATTATTAAGTACATAATAATTTTTTTTTTTTTAAGTTAAGTGAACTTGACAGTTCAAATAACTTATTTTTTTAATTATCATTTACTTAAAAACTTTTCCTCAATTTTTTTAAGTTAAGTCAGCTTATCACTTTTTACAGTGGATGAATATAAGGCCTATTAAAACGATCATACACTACAATTCAAAAGTTGAAATAAATTTTCTATTTCAAATAAATGCTGTTTTTTTTTTTTTTTATCTTTCTATTCATCAAATAGAGCAGCAAATCAGCATTTTAGAATGATTTCTGAAGGATCATGTGACTGGAGTAATGATGCTGAAAAATCACAGGAATAAATTACATTTTAAAATATATTTGTATAAAAAACTGTTATTTTAAATTATAATAACATTTCACATTTTTACTGTTTTTACTGTATTTTTATGATCAAATAAATGCAGCTTTGGTGAGTTTAAGAGAAAAAAACTCTTGACGACCCCAAACTTTTGAATGCTAGTCTAAATTTGTCTGTCCTTTCTTACCCAGCATTAATTGCTGCTTTATCCTCCATGGTAAGAGGCTTGAAGAGTTTGGCCAGTTCCTCCGGTGGAAGGTTGGGTTGGCAGGCCGTCAGAGGATTCTCGCCGAACCACAGACTGGTGGAAGATGCAGGCGACCCGCTGTCCGGGTCATAAGTCGGAGTCATAGTTTTACTGTACAGACCCAGGGCTCCTGTACAAAGCATGAATGCAAACTTGTAAATTAGTGTTTAAGACTTACGTTTATCCAAACAAAGTTGCTTCAGTTACACAGAAACAACAACAGAAATGTTTAGTATATGAAGTGTTTAAGACATGTACAAAACATGTAATATTAAATCAAGTGTTAATATTAATATTGTTTCATTCATCATTTTTTTTATTAATTTCTAAAGGTAAAATAATGCATGGTAAATACTGTAAGAGTGTATATTTATATGAATATGTATGTATGTGCGTGTATAGATAGTTTATTGGTTAATGAAGTGATTCATTGCAGTTTTTCATTGTAAAAAAAAAAAAAAAACTCTTCAAAAAAAGCAATAAATACCTCCTGCCATGTCCATGTTTAATATCTCATCAAAGGCTGATTCTGGGCCCTTGTCTTTTTTCTTTTTCTTTTTTTGATCATCTGGTAGTTTCAGAAGAGAAAGTTCTTCTGATCGTCTGATGTCTGTGAACAAAGACGGAAAACATACACAGTTTAGTAGAGAATAGACTAATGTGCAGAAAGAAATCATGGAAAATTGCATTGCATTTTTTTACATTAAAACAAATGATTTGTAATTGTAAAAATCTACCAAAAAATATTCAGCAATCCATAAATATTAAGACAGACACACACACACACACACACATACACATATTATTAAGTATTAAATGAATATATGATTAATGTATAAAAGTTTGAATTTAAAAAAATTATAAATGCTTTTAATGACATAGGAGCAGTTGTATCTAAATTGCACAAAATGACAATTTACACATCTTATAAAATATTAATATTATTTTCTTGTTAGCATTTTGTTTCATATGCAACAAAAATATTATATTAATAAAAATGTATAATATAATAAATATTTTCGTTTGTACTTGTCCTTACTGAGTGCTTTGGATAGCTCAGCAACGGATTTGAAGACCACACAAGAGAAGCTAACAGGGAGCCGGATGGTCTTCATGTTGGGCAGCTGGATGCAGAGGGGTTTGTGTTGTGGAGTGTAGCGCAGGTCAGCGTCCGCCTGGACTCCATACTTATCCAGAGTCCAGTGAGTCTTCAGCAGCCAGCAGCTCCTCTTCTCCCACCAGATGGCATGATCGGACCAGTCCTGAGGAGCCTCTGACACACACAACCACATACTGTGAGAACTTGAGTATGAGACAGTAAACAAATATTGTATAGAGCTCCAAAAGTAAAAAAAAAAAAACTTAAATAAATAAAAATTCTAAAAAATTAAATACTAAAACTGAAAATATACACATAAAAGCTTTTCCAAATATTATTAAATAACACTCAAAAAAACTAAAAACACTGTTCACTGCACTTTGCCCAAGGCAGTGTAGGACTTTGCACCACCGCTTTATAGATGAAGTTTATTATTATATTAAGGAGGTGAACAGGAACGTATTTATGTGGAGTGGTTTAATGTGTCGTTGAACTACAACTGTGACGTAACACCTGAATAAATCGGTTCAAACCAGTCGTCCCTGAGTAATACAAACATGTCTGATGACATCACAATTCCATATAAACCTTGATGATTCCTCTTTTACTCACATTTCCTTCATCCTTCCGCCGTTGTCGTCATCTGACTCACTCCTGTAATTACCTACTAAAGAACTCCTGGACTGTCTTTACTGTAATGCACCTATTAAGTTGACTATAAACACACTGTGTTCAACCAAATTAATGAATGGCCACTGCCAATAAAAGACCTTCATGGCAAACCATAATATTTAGCAAATGGGTCATCTAATGAGTCTGTAGAGGAGAGCAGGATGTTTTGCTAGCGTCTCGCTTTGGCTGACACAGTCACACAGTGAACTTCAGACCCTGCGCCTGCAAACAACACCTCTAGTCAAAGAACAATAGCTCTGAGCACGAGGCTATACAAAGATACGCAAGGCAAACATGGGCTACCTGAGCATTTCAACCAGTGTTTACACTCTAGAACTGCACTGGGATTTTAGCTTTTACTCAGCAAACTAAAATATGTTCGAAGAATGTTATCTTAATGTTTTCATGACGTTGTGAAAATGTTATGTCTCTAAACATTCTGAATATTTCGTTTTTTTAAATGTTTTCTTGGTTATAAAATAAAGGGAACATCTCATATATCAGTTTGCAAACATTATCGGAACGACTTTTTGTTCCATGAACAATGTATAAACAATGCATTTGTGCTAAGATTTTAAGAACATTATTTAAGACCAGATAACTAACAAATGTGCTATTAACATTACTGAATAAAAGTTTGTTCGTAACTTTGAGAGAACCTTGCCAGAATCTTAGCCAAAGTTCTGAGAATGTTTCCTGTTATTTGGGTAGATTTTGTTGTTGTTGTTGTTTTATACATGGGTTTCCCATAAACTCTGACTGCTGTTTTGATTTTTTTTCAACCCGTTTGAACCTTACAAAACCTTACTTTGAAGAACTTTTGATGTGCTGCTTCCTAATAATGCTGTGCTTTTCATAATTGCACTAAGAACCACTTTTAATTAAAACTCCTGAATTTGTTTTTCAGTAGAAAACAAGAATTTGCAACAGAATTGCAATTAAAAATCGAATTAAATAGAAATTGAACGCTGTAAACACAGTATTAATAAACATCATTTTTAGTATGAATTGCCAATAAATGTTTTTATACACACAACTTATGAAGTATTTTCAGAAACATTAAATTATATGAATAATAAATGTTTGGGTCACACTTTTTATTTTAATGTCCAATTCTCGCTATTAACAAATCATTAACCATGACTTTTATGTTATACATAAACTTTTTATTACCATATTTATATTATAAAATTATCTGTAAGCTGGAAAATACATCACTTTGATACAATTTTCACTTAACATTAAATTTAATTTCACTTAAAAATTAGTAACACTTAATTGTTGAAGTAATTGTGAATTTTTTAAGTTGTTTGTAAAACGTACTCCAATGATCTTTGTTTTATTTAAAACTTTGAGTATGACAAAATTTAATGCATCAAAAAACAAAATGTTACTTGTTTTGATAGTACTGATAGTACTTGTTTTGATAGTTAAAAGAAATGCCTTCATCGGTTGAGAAAAAAGTATTGTACATATCAAGGTATAACAAAATAATACAAATAAATAATATGAACAAATGCATTTTTTTTTTGTCACAAAAATAAAACTGCTCTGACATCTGACTAACTTACAATTTAGCAAATTCCACTTCCTGTCATTCCCATTCACAATTCAACATCCCTTGTGTCAATTCAAATTCACACTCATGAAACGAAAGGGGGCTGATCTTTATATTCACAATCTATACTGGTTCTTCAACACAGAATTCTGTAAGTTACTCACTGATCTTCTCCACGAGTTTGAGCATGAGACCCCCGACGTGAAGATCCCCCTTGACCCGCAATTTAAACTTCATGCCCTCATCTCCCTCACGCTGGTCCACCTGGATGCTGAGCTCCCAGGAGTTGTGTCCGTACTCAGCAGCAGTGGCCATGTTCCTGCCTGAAATCAAATCACAGACAAACACAAACAGTTATTTTAGTTGCATAAAGTCGCTATGATAATACTGTATCCTAAGAACTAGTCTGACCAACTAGCGGTTATTCAAGGTGTAAAATAAATCTTCAGATACCTATGAAAAAAAATAAGTTATGTCCAGTCTTAAAGAAAAAAAAAAAAATCATATGATTTACTAGTCTAAGCATTTTATACAACGGGCCCAGGCTGCACTTGCATCATACACTCTTACTAAAAGTTCTTTACTGGCATCCATGGAACCTTTTCAATGCGCAAAAGATACTTCATAGTGGAAACCTGCGGCAAAAGTATAAAATTAGCCTAATTCCGCGGGAAACCGACGGACTTGGCAACACTGTGAGTGGGTACGAAATTCCTCAGAAACATATGCACATGTGCAGCTGCTATAGGGGACTCCAAAGTAACAAAAACAGTGTTCTGCTATTGTTTTCAAATCATAATTAGCACTTTGTTGAATGGCTTCTGTGATTTGGAAAATGAGTGGCTGCGGCTTTTTTTATTTTATTTTTTACCTCTGGTCACTGCACACACTTGATGACAGAAGTTGATTTTTTGTATAAACTATTCCTTTAAAGTCTCTCTAATGACAACATCTCCTTAAAGAAGAGGGAGTGACAGACAGAGAACTAAAGGTAGGCCTACAGGGTGGAGGAGGGATGTGATTACAGAACAAGGGAGACTTCAGCTTAAAATTCCTGACAAGCAGAGACAAGACCAGAGGCAGAAAGAGCAGAAACAACAGAGCGACTCACACAGACCCATCATCCTGCTGTCTGCTGGCTTGTACATCAATAAACAACAAAGCCCAGGTCTTACACACAAAAACACAGTCAAGTTCTGCAGTGTAAACTAAAGAGGGTCTAAAGGAGTCTTTTAATGTGACTCAAGATGGGAAAGTATGAGTGGTTTTTTAAAGATGCATTTGAGTCCACAATATTATTATTTAAAAATCAGGTCTGTCCGCGTTCACTAAGAAGTGCGGGGGAGGGCGAGGTGTTTGACTAGATTAGAGATAACATGCAAGCTCTGAACTAACAAGACAAACTATTTAAGCAGCCCAAGGCTAAACCTGGTACGTGAGTAGGTTAACATGACCGCAGGCTTGGAAAAAAATAATTTACACCTCCCTATGGTAACAGCCAGATTTGAATTCAGATATAAACAAGAAGGACATTTCTTAAGATAAATTCATCAGCTCATGATTGCATCATATGCAAAAAATAAATGAGGACTAAAACAGAGCATTTTACTTATATGCACCATACTTATGAGGGCCAAGAAAATAAGAAAGAGAGAAAGAGAGAGAGGGAAAAAAACCCGGAAAACACTGATTTGAACGATCTATTCTGTAACATCAAGAAGTTTTCAATCAAATAAAGCCATAGGCTATATAAATATACAGTAGGCTAGTCTTCAATATCTCTACTACAATATTACAACAATAACAAACCTTATTCAATTTTGCCAAGAGTATAGAATATAGGCCTACTGAAATGTATATAATCCGATGTTTTTCATGATATGAAACATTTCTTTAATATATATCTAATATCAAAACTTATTTTAATCAAGTTCGTCCATTAAAAATATGCGTAAGGGCAAACGAAACAGCAAACGGTTATAATAATACAATTTAAATACAACTATACGCTGAATTATTCCACTTACCTGAATGCGTTCCCGCAGATTTTCCCTTTGGAAAGTGAAACACATCTCCTGTCCAGGTGTGCGCGCTGGAGGAAACCCCGCCCAGAACCCTACTACGGCGAAGGCTGGCCTCATGAATAATTAATTAGGTAATGCAGCAGAGTTTACAAACTCTCCAATGACGAAGGCGTATGTTAATTACGTTCGTGTGACGTTCGCTATTCGATTTCAACGCTCAAGGCTTGTTTTATGAATATTAATACTGGGTCATTAAAATTAAGAACACAGTCTTCACCATAGTACCATCCGTAAATTCGCGCCCGGTGTGAACAGGAAGAGCACGTAACGGAAGTGACTAAACAAGCCCCAACGCACATACCTGAACATTAACTAAGTTGTAATTGTTGCTCAAGCTATAATGACCACATAATGACTAACTTGTGGGTCGTGTTGTGACTGTGAGATTTTTACACCAGTTCTAGCCAACTGTAAAGACTTAAACCGGATTATAGCAGTAAAGACTAGCCTACGGTTACGATATGGTTTAATAAACAAACTACAAAATTACAGTTTAGCACAAAGAAAGCCACATGTTATTTAAATAAAAAAAGCCTAAATCTATATTATGAAACATCGAGATGATAACAGCCAGTTTGGCCCAAATATTATTTCACAATAGTCTTAGTAAATATAACAGTGATGGTAAAGAAGATGTTTGATGGTGATGTTCAAGTTTATGATCAATAAAGTGAATTTAAATAAATAATTTTCAATTATTTGAACAAATTTATATTTAAATCTTTACAAACACATTTGCTTTTTTATTAGAATTTGTGATTGTGCGTTAACGTTCATCTGTCCAGCAGAGGTCAGACTTAGTACTGGAAATAATAAAACACTTTAAGATTACAAGAAAAAATTAATTGAACCACTAAACACAATTGCAGAATTGAAGTACCTTGGAGTAGCATTCACATAACACGGTAGGCCTATATGAATATGGTAGTTATGCAAGCCTACCGTAAAATATTACTCATTGAGAGAGAGAGAGAGAGAGGGATAGGCTACATGACACACTTTATGTCACGAAGTGGGAGGAAACTATTAGTTTATAAGAAACGGACAGGCTGTTAACAACATTTCCATATTGATACATACTTATAATTTGTTCCTAAGCAATTACAACTTCTCCATGACATTTTAATCAATACAAAAATGCGCTAAAATGTTTCTATGCTGCGTTTCTGCAGCGCAACTCTAGGTGGAGCCGTACAGCTGGTGTTCTGCAAGAGTTTAGACAGAATTTCAGCCGAAGACTCACATAGTTTCTGTCTCCCTATGGACATTATTTTATGGTTTGGTAAACCTAACACGGAATGTGGACTTGACCAAAATATCAAGTGTCAAGGCTCAGGATAAAGACCCTAAATATGCGCCGTTAAAGCGGACTCCCGTGGGAGAAGTGTCCTCTTACGTTTATGCTAATTCAAACCATGTCCGACGCTTATGATCTTTTGTTTTCTCTTTGAAAACGTTGAGACTTGTGTTCAGATTCCTACTGGAACACCAGCGGGAATTTTTCATCATAAAGAAGAGGACAGGTGACCCCTTCTCTGAACTTAAGCAATTATACAGAGTTTATTATAGTTTGATCGGGCAGTCAGCGGCATCTGCGTGTCAAATAGAGAGTCTATTGTGTGGATGATTAGATCCTTCCAGTGTTAAAACTCAGGTCGGGTCCGATTGCGATCTAAAACCTAAATCCCTCCACACGGAGGCCGGTGGGATCAAGCTACGCTCGCGGTGCGCTCTTTCTCTAAGTGGATCAGTCCATTAAGAAAAAAGAAAAGAAAACATTGTTGTTTACATCCTCCGTATGACCTCAGTTGACCTCTCCGCTCCAGCATTCCTGCCATAGTTTTGACATTTAAGCGCAAGTACACGAGGCGGACAGGGAAAACAAGGCTTAATCACACCCGAAGGGCGAGCGGGAGATAACAAAACAACTTCTTAACCTGAGAGTTCAGGGAGGTGAATGGATGCCACTCCATCTGCGCATCAGCCTTTTCATTTTCTCTTCTCGCCTTTTAAAGGCGCTCCCTCTTCCTGCGAGCCCGGCGGATGATTCTTTGAAAATGTTATTTTAATAATTACGAACGCCGGGAGGGCCCCTCGCCGAGCTCCTTTCGTATGAACTTGAGTTTTGATGCTCAAATGGGTTTTCACAGCGGGATGAAGAAGCACGAGCGCAGAGCCACAGGAAACCGAGAGAGGACAAGAAAAGCTCTGAACCTGTTTGAAGTCTTATTTAGTAGCTAATAGGGAATGTTCTCAGGGTTATTATAGTTAACTAAAACTAAAATTCTTAAAGTAAATTTTCAGTTGCTTTAAATTACATACACTCTTAAAAATAAAGGTGCCATAGAATAACCTTATTTTTGTCTAAATGGTTCCAAAAGGTAAGAAAGAGATGGTTCTTTAAAGAACCTTTGACTGAATGGTTCTTTGTGAAAACCAAAAATGGTTCTTGCATCGCTGTGAAGAACCTTTTGAAGCACCTTTATTTTAAAGAGTGTAGACGAAAAAGTTCTGAACCTGTTTGAAGTCTTATTTAGGGAACGTTCTCAGAACGTTCTGGAAGGATTATTATAGTTAACTAAAACTAAAATTCTTAAAGTAAATTTTTAGTTACTTTAAATTACATACACTCTTAAAAATAAAGGTGCTTCACGATGCCAAGAACCTTATTTTTGTCTAAATGGTTCCATAAAGAACCTTTAACATCTGAAGAACCTGTCTGTTTCACAAAAGGTTCTTTGTGGTGAAAGAAGGTTCTTCAGATTATAAAAAGGTAAGAAAGAGATGGTTCTTTAAAGAACCTTTGAGTGAATGGTTCTTTTTGAAAACCAAAAATGGTTCTTCTATGGCATCGCTGTGAAGAACCTTTTGAAGCACCTATTTTTAAGAGTGTAGATGAAAAAGCTCTGAACCTGTTTGAAGTCTTATTTAGGGAACGTTCTCAGAACATTGGCTAACGTTCTGGTATAGTTAGCCTACCTAAAACTTAAACTAAAACTAAAATTCTTAAATTAAATCGCGTTGCTTTAAATAAAATTTAAAGTAAATTTTTGAAGCACCTATTTTTAAGAGTGTAGATGAAAAAGCTCTGAACCTGTTTGAAATCTTATTTACACTGTTAGACATTTCTGTAATTTCCACAGTTATTTACTGTATATCACCCAGTGTAATACTGCAAATTCCCTTTACAGTAAATAACTGTAATACCATTTGCATCATGGGAATTTTCTGTGACGTCAGACCCCACATACAGAGACTTACTGTATTTTTTAAAATTGCTGTATACTACTGTAACGGTCTCTTTGGCGCCATTATACTGAGGTCGTTTTATTTTACTCAGTTCTTACATTTGGATTGACACAATTTGCCCTACACCGTGTCTACAACACCGCAGCAGCTTGGGACTGACTACACTGGACGTGTTACATCGCTTGTAATGATTGGAAAATCCGTTTGTACTTCGTGTCAGAAAAAGCGCGAGCGCTTGGAGTACATCTGTACATCAGAAATATACCGGCGCATCACATTACTGTCTGCATCCACTGTATATAGTATATATAATTGGTTCTATATTGTTTTTTATCAGGGCAACGCTCTTTCTCTCTCTTTTTAATTTAGTTTTACTTGATTTATTAAAATAACTAAAACTAAAACTAAGTAAAACTAAACAAAACAAACAAAAAACACACAAAAAAATCACAAACTAGCATTCTTCCAGTAAAGTTAATGTAATGTTTGTTGAAAGTTATGGTCTTTAATAATGTTCTCAAAACAAAAATGTTATATGTACATTATTCATGAAATGTTTTTTTTTTTCTCAAAAGATTTTAGTTGGACATTTGTCTAAAGTTTTTTAAAAGTTACTACTTGTTTCAGCCCATACGGAAATGTATATGACATATATGCCCCTATATCAGTAGTGATGTTGTCATATATGTTACATATAAGGCAATATATTATTATCACATCCATCTTCTGGATATATGTATATGTTTATAACATATATGAAATTCCCATAATACAATTTAGCTATATATAAACATATATTTAAAGTATGTATATGGTTAATTTTTAGTGTGCTATTGCATGTTATGACCATACATGTTAACAATATATATTAAAATGGTATATTGTATTATATGATATGACCATATATGTTACCAATAGGCCTATAGGCTATATCAAAATTTTATATGGAACTATATGTTTTGACCATTTGTTAACAATATATATTGAATTTATATATGCAAGTTTATTAGCCATATATGCCTAAAAGATACTGCTCATTGTAAATCATATAACAAAATTACTTTTTGCTTAACTTTATTCATTGTTTCAACTCAATTCATTATACTACATGCGCGAATCAGCGCGATTGTGCTTGAACCTCACAATACCGCTTCTGCGCATGCGCCAAAATTCAAACACAACCGCGCCAACGGCAGATTCTGAGCAATGGCTGCAGCTAAACAAACAGTCATCTGCCTAAAGATGTTTTTCTTAGCAAGTGGAAGGATAACAATGCTAATATTACATAGAAACTAAGTGTTATATGATTGTTTTGGACTGCAAGAGCCTCTGTCTCTATACAGATCCGTTTCAAATATTCCCTGTCAGTGTTTATGTTATGATTACAGCTGTGTAGAGATACTGTAAGCTCGTTGTTTTCACTGGATAAGCAATGCAACATTTGAAAATTAATTAAAACTCTCTGACAAAAGTAATGGAGCAAAATTATAATGTTTATCTCTGAGATGTAGTCTAGTCTAGACTATAACTATAAAGCTGCACAAAATGGAATTACTCAAATACAAGCACCTTGAATTCATACAGTACTGTACTTGGTTATATTGCACCAAGTACATTGACATGTCAGTGACATGCCTATGGTGGGTGCATAAGCACATACATGCGCATATTACATAAAGGTACAGTACACTAAAAGATGTGACTTTGGGGTTTTGAAAATATGGTTAACCCATGGTAGTCAATTTTGTTCATATCTTTGCTGATAATTGTGCTTTTCCTGTTTGTGTCCATTGAAAAGGTAATGAGTCCAGAAAGACAAGTCCAGAAATTCTCAGAAAATAGAAATGGAGGCTGAACCTGCAGATTGTGGATGGCAGTGATGTGAATGATGGAGCATCTACCCAGAAAAGGTTACATATTTTATTGAAACCAAAACTAGCATCTGCAATATACATGTAAACAAATCAACTGCCCTTTTTAATTTCTTTTCTCCAGGCCAAAACAATGCCCTCATTAGTTATTATGAATGTCAACTATTTATTTCATTGATGGTAAACAAGATAAGTAATCTTTTCCATGTAATTTTTGTGTAAACCACCCGCAACAGCGACACGTGACAATAAGCGACCCGGAATTCTATTTTAGAAATATTTTTTTTATTTTCTGCGACGTTGCGGCAGGAACAACATACAAATTTTGACAGCGATAATCTCAGGTAATGATTATGTGCTTTATTCAATGTTGCAAAAAGTGTCTAATGTGAGTTTGAATATTATTTTGCGTGAGGTTTATAGCCATAGTGAAAGCAACAATAGATATTTTACCTCAGATCTTGAAAATAAATTAAAGCAAACTGTGAACTCACTGCGAACCAACTTCCATAACAAAGATGGTATCAGTCACTCACTCACTCAAAACTGTTCAGTCCATTCACATCTGAATCATCTATTTTCTGTGTCTACTTTTCTTTACTTCACACGTGCCATGCTTTTGCTGTCAATTAGTATCTACACTGAACGCGACAAAGCATTGCAAATCATTTGAACTTTGTGTCAGTACGTCATAAATAGAACGAGTCATCAGTTTACTGTCAGGGATTTGTCGCGCTGCGCCGCATCCAGTGTAGACAGCATCACTGATTATAATAAGTTCTATTGTGTTTTGTTGCGTCGCGCTGCTTGCATGCGGTGTAGACACGATGTTAGTTAACGTCGCTTTTTGATGCTGCGTTTGAATTTTCATGCCACATTATTTGAGATTAGGCGGGACAAACATTTTTCTCTAGCGGGCCGCCTGTTGAAGAACCCTGCTGTAGAGGCATATTATTTGCATGGGCATGTAGGCTGTGCTTTGTTGTTGTTCTGCCTTGTCCTTAAGAAGGTGGCGCTCATATCAAGTGGTATCTGGGAATATTTTACAACTACAGCTTATAATTATTACATAATTAGTATTCTACAGTCTTTTAAATAATCTTTACCAACTATGTTTTAAAACTCAATATACACTACTCACAAAACGTTATTTATGGAAAATGTAAAAAGTTCATGCTACAGTGAAATTATATCATGAAAGTAGGGCAGTAGAAGCATGCAGTGGTAATTTCTTCATCTCAAACAAATGGTGGTGGCTATACTGCAACAAAAATGTCAATGTCTCAATAACTTGTCGTGTGTCCTTGAGCATCAATTACAGCTTGACAACGACGTCTCATGCTGTTCACAAGTCGACTTATTGTCTGCTGAGGCATGGCATCCAACTCTTCTTGAAGGGCTGCCCTCAGGTCACTGAGGCTCTGGGGTGCAGGGTTTCGACCCTCTGCACGACGACTCATCTGATCGCATAGGTTTTCTATGGGACTCAGGTCTGGAGAAAGTGCAGGCCACTCCATTTGAGGTACCCCAGCCTCCAGCAGCCGTTCCCTGATGATGCGATCTCGATGAGCTGGGGCATTGTTGTCCATGAAGATGAAATCAGGCCTGTGTTGCTCATGCAGAGGCACAGTACCATTCACAAGGTGTAGGGCAGTTCTGTATTGACTAGACACACAAATTTCTTCACTGGGGGCCTCTTGGGGATGGCAATAAACCAAAAACTTAACCAAACTGTGGGAATACAAAACTGCTGAACCACTACAATTGGTTGATGTTCTGTTTCTTATGCCTGTTCGGTGTTTTGATCAATTATATATGTAATTGTTTCTTATTTTTTTCTTTTTGAATTTTTTTTTCTATTTAAATTAAATAGATGTGTTGCTTTTTGTAGCTTACTGCACCATTTAACATTTTAGGCTTAAGGCATGAAATGTGCAATGCACTGCAACTTTGTAGATGCATACAACCTGTATTAAAAGATCATTTTAAAGATCAAAGTTCATATAGTAAAAGATCAAATATATGAAACCATATATTTAATAATTAAAAGATTGTCATATATAAGTGACTCATCACATATATGTAAATAATTTGCTATGCATATGTCTAATTTGTATATAACACATAATTAAAAAAGACATATATCTCACATATATTAATAATTATATACATTCCATATATGGCAATAAATGTATTATACATACATAAACATATTTTTGTGTGGGGTAGACTTATATGTCAATATATGAAATTGTCCCATTTTCTAATAAGATTTATATATGAATAGGACATATATAAAACATGCATTGCATATATTTTGTATATGCACATATATTACATTTCTGTATGGGAGAACATTCAGAGAACATTTAAAAGTAACATTCCCAAAAATATAAAATAGAATAAGCCCTTAATATTCGCATAATTTACATAACGTGTTACTTAAATCAAATACTTGGATCCCAATTATTATTTCACAGTTGTCTTAGTAAATGTAACAGCGATAAAGTTGTCTAAAGTTAATGACCATTTTGATGAACAAAATTAATTGGAATTTAAATTAATATTATTTTATTAATTTGTATAATTATATGAAGAATAAAAACACATTTGGTTTTCTTATTGTAAGTTGTGATGGTGAGTCAGTTCATCTGTCTAACGTTTTTTAAATGTTTCTACTTGTATCCGAATGTTCAGTGAACATTTAAAAGTAACATTGCCAAAATGTTTGCAAAATGATAAAATGGAATGTTTCGCATTTGCAAGAAAAAAACATTTGGAAAATATTCAGAAATAACGTTTTTATAACTTAACAAGAACATGAGCAAAATATCTTCCAACATATTTTTGTTAGCTGGGGGTTCTGACCAAAACATACTGCAACCAAACCTGACGAGTCTCTCCGAGCTAAAACACATTTACTGTGGTAAAGATAGCATTGTGCAAATGTAGTGCACCGAGGGCTGACGCTGAGAATTACGGTTCACAGACTCTAAGCAGTGCAGTACTTTCTAGTTAAAACTGATTTATGCCGTCCCGACGTTCCCACACTCATTATTTGTGTACAACTTCAGTTTTACAATGTGCCTCTGCTCTCGATTAGCGATGAACCCCCTCTGGATTTCTTATTTACAGCCACAGATTTAATTCAAGTCAAACATGTCAACATGGCTTAGGAAACAGTTGAGATCACTTGTGTGCACGGATCAGGCTTGGCTAAGTAAATATTGCTGGCCTGTAGTGAAAATAAAGCCCGGCTCAGGTTACGATAGAATTAAACGAGCAAATGTTTGCTGTAGTGACGTTGGCATGTGCGTACACCGTACAATTATTCCACAGACCTCACCGAGTGAGCTAACTGTCTCTATCTCGCACACACAAGCACAAATTATATAGTACAACCACGCGTATGATGATACATGCTCGGTTACTGGACTGAATTTCAGCTAGAGGAGCTTAATATTTAGATTGCGGAACCCTTAAAGCAATAGTTCAACCCAAATGGAAAACTTTCTTTCATCTGTGGAATATAAACAAAGATATTTTGCAGAAGCTGTTCTTTTTTTATACCTTAAAAGCAAGTGGGAATAGAGCCTGTCAAGCTCAAAAAAAAAAAATTAAAAAACAGCACTATTAAAGTAGTCAATACTATTTATATTTCTATACATTCACACGTGTGTGTGTGTGTGTGTCTATAACACTACCATTCAAATGTTTGGTGTTTTTTTTTTTTTTTTTTTGAAAGAAGTCTCACCTAGGCTGCATTTATTTGATCAAAAATACAGTCAAAACAGTAATATTGTAAAATATTATTACAATTTAAAATAACAGTTTTCTATTTGAATATACTTTAAAATGTAATTTATTCCTGTGATGCAAAGCTGAATTTTCAGCATCGTTACTCCAGTCTTCAGTGTCACGTGATCCTTCAGAGATCATTCTAATATGCTAATATGCTAATTCGCTGCTCATAAAACATTTCTTAATATTATTAATGTTGAAAGCAGTTGTGGTGCTTCATGTTTGTGTGGAAACTGTGGCAAATTTTTGTTGATAAACAGAAAGTTCAAAAGTACAGCATTTATTTATAAATGTGATAACATGATAAACACGATAGAAGATAAAAAGAAGAAAAAAGCGAGGTTTGAGCGACATAAAGTAAGGGTGAGAAGATGATGACAGAATTATTTCTAAACATAAACTACTTAAGCATGATTTATATGCTTTTGAAGGTGTTTTAAACAGGCGTGGTGTAGGTAGAAGTGATAAATTTATACTAAATACAACTTACAAAAACAACAACAACAACAACAAAACAAGCTATATAACAGAGTAAAAAACCTAGTAAATCCTAAAATTCTAAAAAGATGTACAGAATTTTTTTTTTTTTTTTTACCTGTTCCTTGAAATAAATTGATTTTCTAAATGAAATTACCAATGCCACATCTGAAAGAGAAAGAAATATTAGATGCACTTAAAAAATAAAAAATAAATAAACTAAAAGTTTGGTGGATACAACATACAGTGTGCAAACGCACTAACCAGTGGGTTATACTTGGATCTATTTTGAATAAAAAAAGTTACCTCCTGCATATCTGCATGCTAGTCTCTGAGTGCTTAAAGCAATAAAAGCTTGTATGTGTGACAGTCTAATTTAGGAAACGGCTACCCACGCTGGATCCAGTGCTATACGGGGCTGAAACGTTCAACAGTAAAACAATTCTTCACTGCCTCTCTGCAGACCTCTGCCATGTTTCTGAAACCTTACGAAATGAAAGCCAACAGGGGGTAGTGTGCAATCATTCTCCTCCATCTGGCCTGTCCACTTAAATTAGCCGGGCCTTGCATCCAACGGCATCTGTTTCCAATATGGTGCAAGGACGGAAGGGTGGGTGCTTGGCTTTGCAGCGGAAAATACAGCCTACTGTACTTTTAAATAGCCCACGGGAGAAGCGGGACGGATGTGGTCCGTATATCGCCTTATCCCCAGATTCCTTGTTGCTGGACTGCCACTTCTTCGGCTTTGAAAGATGTCAAATGTACAATTAGGGAGGAATTTGTGTAATGCTGTCTGTGCACGTGAGCGCAGCTCTGGTGGCACACGTTTCCCATGTCCCCTACGCACTTTGCTTTGAACGCTTGCAAATAAGACTTAAACATTACTGCTTGCATTGATTTAAAAGTGCTGCTGCTCCTTATAAATCAGACTTTTTTTTAAATTGAACTAAAAAGGGTTTTTTGGAGCAAACTGCATGCTTGTGCACCAAATTGTTGGCGCAGCAGTGAAAAAAATAACACTAGGCTAGTGACGTTATCTTGACATGGCTACAGATGTGAACGAACAAAGCCTTTATATAGCAGTCACACATCACTTTACGCCTTTGCTCGAACATAAATATTCCTGTTTTTACACATGTGCACATTCTTACGGTGCTAAATCATACATCCACAGCCTTTTTTTCCTTTTTAGCATGTTCTTAAAGTGAGGAAAGGCAGTGAAGACAGTCCATACTTCTGGACTGCTTAGACCAGCAGGTTCGAACTCTCATCCAGTGATGCTCAGACATTTCCTGTCCCACAGCAGTCTGGCTCAAACCGCAGCTTTAGCGGAGCTCTGTGGCAAACGTTTCTGACATTATACAGAGACAAACAGTACAAGAGCTACTTGCAAGATTCTTTCTGGGCACCAAACTTTTCTAATAAGAAATTTGAAATGTGGTTCAGTTTTAGAGTTCTGTCATCATTTACTCACCCTAATGCCTTTCCAAACTTGATAATGTTCTTCTGCGGAGCACAAAAGGAGATAATTTGGTCATGCAATCACAATGCAATCTCAAAGAAAGAGGATGCAATCTTTCAAGCTTCAGAAAGGACTTAAAGAAGTGATTCACCCAAAAATGAAAATTTGCTGAAAATGTAGTCACCCTCAGGCCATCCAAGACGTACATGAGTTTGTTTCTTCATCAGAACAGATTTGGATAAATTTAGCATTATATCACCATTGTATCCTCTGCAGTGAATGGGTGCAGTCAGAATGAGAGTCCCCAAAAGCATAAAAACATCACAGTAATCCACATGACTCCAGTCCATCAATTAACGTTTTGTGAAGTCAAAAGCTTTGTGTTTGTAAGAAAAAAAAAATCCATCATTAAGGCATTTTAACTTTAAACCATTGCTTCTGGCCAAAATATGAGTCCATAATCCATAATAACACTTCCTTTAGTGAAAAAGTCCATCTTCTTTTGTCACATCAAAATCCACCAACATATTTGTTCAGAACTGTTCTGGACCATTTTCGCTTGTAAACAGTGCATAATCTGTTCATATTTCTCTATTGATTCAAATAAGATGAGTTTTACTCTGAAGTAAGCAATATTATGGACAGAGGACTCACATTTTGACCAGAAGGTTTGAAGTTTAAAATGTCTTAATAATGGATTTCTTTCTTACAAACACGCAGCTTTTCACTTCACAAGATGTTAACTGATGGACTGGAGTCATGATTGTTGATTATTGTGATATATTTATAAGCTGATTGGATTCTCATTCTGACGGCACACATTCAGAGTTCTCCAAATCATATGCCGAAGAAACAAACTCATCTACAACTTGAATAGCCTGAAGGTTAATAAGTTGTCAGCAAATTTTCATTTTGGGGTGAACTATTCCTTTAAAAGCACTACAAAAAATGGTCCATTCAGCTTGGCTCAGCTTGGCTCAAACAGTAGAACATGGTGCCAGCAATGCCAAGGTCATGGGTTCATTATGCATGAACTGATAAAATATACACTTTGAAAGCAATATAAATTGCTTAGTACACACGCATTTGCCAAATGCATGGATGAAAATATGGCAAATATTCTCAAATTCTAAATTTAAAGTCCCTTTTCACTAATAATCTTTCTTTCCAGTGAGATTTTAACTTGAGAACCATGGATCATTAGTTCAGTGAAGTTCATGAATGAATTATTCAATCAACTGTGACCCTGGACGACAAAACCAGTCTTAAGTGTCAATTTTTCGAAATTGAGATTTATACATCATCTGAAAGCTAAATAAATAAGCTTCCTGTTGATGTATGGTTTGTTAGGATCGGACAATATTTGGCTGAGATACAACTATTTGAAAATCTGGAATCTGAG
Organism: Onychostoma macrolepis; assembly: GCF_012432095.1. Classification (NCBI taxonomy): domain Eukaryota; kingdom Metazoa; phylum Chordata; class Actinopteri; order Cypriniformes; family Cyprinidae; genus Onychostoma; species Onychostoma macrolepis. The sequence continues at coordinate 27,522,155 of NC_081174.1, forward strand.
GGTGCAAAAAAATCAAAATATTGAGAAAAACGCCTTTAAAGTTGCCCAAATGAAGTTCTTAGCAATGCATATTACTAATCAAAAATTAAGTTTTGATACATTTATGGTAAGAAATGTACTAAATATCTTCATGGAACATGATCTTTACTTAGTATCCTAATGAGTTTTGGCATAAAAGAAAAATGGATAATTTTGACCCATACAATGTATTTTTGGCTATTGCTACAAATATACCCCAGCGACTTAAGACTGGTTTTGTGGTCCAGGGTCACAACTGATTCATTAAAAACATTGGACTCAAAAACTAGATTTGCACAGTCATAAAAACTACTTTTAGCACCGTTTTATGGTGCTTTTATATCCCCATTGAAGTCTGCAAGCTTCATTAATTTCATAAAAAACCAACTTTAACAGTAAAGTCCACTCAAGAAAGAAAGGGTTTGGAGCGACAAACACAAACAAACAAACCAAAAATGACAAAATGCTAATTTTTTGGTTAACTACTCATTATAGTAGCCTAGTCAATAAGCCACTGGATTTGTTTAAACATCTTGACAAATGAGTTAATGTTCAAATGGTTTGTAATTGTTTGTTGTAGTAGTTCACATATATCTCAGCAGCAAGTTAGCGCTAAACAAAAGATCGCTGTGAGAAATGATTTGTTGTTGTACATGTCTCAAGGGACAGAGTGCCACACTGAGTCGTGATCTCAGACGCAGGGCTGAAATGGCAAAGCGAGGTGTTGTGTCAAACCATCTGGAAGAGATCTGGCATTTTTCAAAATCCATTTTGTTTATCCAGAGGCAAAGACACACATACTCGAAGCGGCCATACAGTTTCCAATGCTGAATGAATGAATTCCATTTTTCCATTCACACTCAGGAAGGAGATGCACTGCAAAATCTGATAAGCCTGATGACAAATCAGAAGAATTGCTGACAAGCTCCTGACATTTTTTGGCAAGGCTTCCCAGAGCCCTCCATGCATGCTGAAAAGTAGATCACTTTGGAGGGCTCCTCTCAGCACAGAGATACTCAAGAAATGTGGTAAATATATTTGTACTTTTTTTTTTTTGGTAGAATGTCCAGTAGGACTGCAACAACAGCTATGAAAAAAATCATAATAATAAACAAATAAATGAATAAATATAAAAATAATACGACTCAAAAAAAAAAATCAATTTAATGTAATAAAAAAATAAAAAATAATGTAATAAAAAAATAAAAAATAATTTAATTTATTATTATTATTTAAATTTTTTAAATGCATAAAAATATTTTTGTCTGATTAATCAAAAATAAAAATTAAATTAAATGATTATAAGAATAGCTGTTGGATACATCCTGCGTCAAACCATTGTTGTTCACACTGCTTATATACTGTAGTTAAATTGTTAGAAAATGTTATAAATTTAGCTCACAAAATGTGCCGTCACTTGCTTGCCTTAACAAATGCCACTCATATCACTATGTTTATATTTGGGGTAAAATTATTAGTTGCAATTTTGAAGTTGCATAGCTTGCTTTCAATTTTTGCTTTAAGTTTTGACCTTTTTTTCTGAATATTTATTATGATGAACAGCAGCCAATAAGGACAATAACTAAAAACATTTATACAACAGGTTAATAATAAAAAATCAATGTCCTCCACAATGACTGGAAGGAAGACATTCAAGCAAACCAATGAACATGGACGTTTTTGGAATGAAAAGAGCCATAATTCTCCAGAAAGATGAAAAATTATTTAAAAAGCTAATATTGGAATGAAGAATCATACAAAGGGGGGCCTGACAGACAAAAAAAAAAGAAAAGAAAAAGTAAACTGTTAGCTGCAATGCTTGAGGCAAGAAGTGACAGGAAATAAGATTTATGGATTGTAATTTACTCTTCTGTGGTAAATTTGTTTCCAAGCTAGGAATAAAAGTAAATATTTGAATGTCTCGTGCACTTTATCGAGTGTCAGTTGAATTTCTGCCATGCCCTGAAAGTTTAGACGTTTCTAGTGCTTTTGGAGTTGTGGTTCCTTCCTGTTTCTATAGCCATGGTTACAGCCAACTAATCCACAGACATTTGTTACAGTTGCGAGCTTTGAACTGCAGGTTGCAGAGGGCAGATTTCTCACACATGGAGAAGGAATTCAGACCATTGAAAGATCCCTGTCCCACACTGTTTTGAGATTAAATACTCGGATATATATATTCAAGTGTTCTCCACATGCTTCGGGCCGCCCTATAGCAAGACTCCCCACATTTTTCAGTCGGATGGCATGCCAAACTCATCTGCGGTCATCTTCAAACGAGCCAAACGCCTCCGGCAACACCTCCTTTGTGTTTATGCGCCGCCTGAAACATGTTAAAAGGTTTCATTTCTCATTTAAGGCAAGCATCGTTAACGTAAGCTGTTTGTAAAATATTCACTCCACCTTATATTTGGAAGTCAAAGGTCAAGAGGATCCATCAGCGGCAACATGAGGATTATCCCGTTGACATTCCAATTTCGGAGTCTTTTCTCTCTGACTCATGGGAGAAAGGTCTTGCTCTCTGTGCTGGCAAGCCAGGCATCAAGGAGCAATTACTGTCGCATTAGGGATCATCATGACATGCTGCTCAAATACACAGAGAAGCTACTGTTTTCATCTGTTCCTTGAATGCACGTCCATCAGGTAGACACATTTAGCCTGCCTAAAGCCCGCCTGGAGAACTTTGAAGTGCGTTCGTGAGGAACAAAACTCTCAGGTGTCCTCTAGTTGAACCTATCACAAACGATTTAGCACCTCTTGGCGCGATTTCACTTCATTATTCACGTACCCTTCCACTGTCCTTTTAAGAAGAAATATGGCTATGGTATATTCCGTTGATGGGATGTTATCTTTGGCTGGTGGAGAGGAAATGATTTTGTTTCCCCCCCTTCGTTATATGCTGAAATATTCACTACAGAGCTTTGGCTAATGATTGCTTCTCAATTACGCAGTTTGTCATTTTGCAGTTACTGCCACTGGATTCACAAATAAGATGTAAGCAATGCAGGATTTATCTGCTTTGCACTTTAAATGTGTTGAAATATTTGCTACAAATCATTTGCTAATGATTTCTCTGCAATTACACTGAATTATTATGTTGCATTTCAGAGTTTCGTGGAGTTTGCCCTTTTGGCAGTCGGAAGTGCAGAAATAAGTAATGATCAACCTTTTCATTAAATTATGTGCTGAATTCCTGTGCTGAAAAGCATTTTCTAACAATGGCTTCTCAATAACTCCAAGTTGTGGCTTTATTATGCATTTCGTCAGAAACCTATGAAAATATTGCAGTTTCAAGTAAAACCATTTGCATCACAGTCTTTGTCAGAAACGTTTGTACACATTTGTAAAAGTTCCTGTACAAAATAATCACTACAAATCATTTGCTAATGATTTCTTCTCAATTACACAAAATCATTCATGTTACAAAGAGTTTGCAGTTTCTATAACTAGAAGTGCTGAAATGAGATATTTTCAGCTTTTTAATTAAAATATATGTTGAATGACTTTGGTAAAGCATTTGTCAAGAATTGTGTCTCGAATATCCTAAATTTTGGTATTGCACTATAGAGTTTGTCAGAAACATATATAGATGCAAAGAAGTTATCAGGTTTTCACTTGAAATGTGAAATATTCACTACAACACATTTGCTAATGATTGCTTCTCAATTATGCTGAATTATCAAGTTGCACCATGGAGTTTGGAGTTCCTGCCACTGGAAGTACAAGAAAATCATAATCAATCAAAATCAAATATTCATTATGAATCCTCAGATGAAAATTGCTTTCAACCATGCTAAATTATTGCATGATAAATTTTGTCAGAAGTGGTTGTAGACAATTGCAACTACTTATTTTCAGTACAAAGCATTTGCTAACGTTTGAGCTAAAATATCATGTCACATTATGGAGGTCATCAGAAACGCCTGCAGACGTATGCAGTTCCCGCCACTGGAATCGCAAATAAAACTTGAGCAACAATGGACTTATCAGCTTTTCCTTTTTTCTTCAAGTGAAAGAGCATCGGAATTCTTGACATTCCTGTCAGAGCCGGCTCTGGTAATGGATCTCAAGATGGCAGATCTGTATTGTAGCAGCTCATCTGAGATGTTCTGGGATAGCTCTCGGCTTACAGGAACCTCCCTGAAAATGGCTTCAGGTGCAGGGATTACCGCTCTTCTGTGTGCTGAACAAAACCCAGGCTGAGTTTCCCCTCTCAGCACCAAATCCCACAATGGGAGTTTACATCATAACCACAAGAAAGAAATGATGTCTCACCAAACAATGCATGTTTATCTGACCCTGGACCTCGCGGGATCGCCCACAAAGTGACTTCTTAGACTTCTATTAGTTGTGGATGCAACGAGAGAGGATTGAGCGATTAGATGATGGTCCTCGGGGTACAGAGCGTCAGATCGGTTTTTGTTGTGCCATTTATTGTCGCATTATTGAATGAAGAAAGTGAAACGAGCTTTCGCTGCATCACCAGCCTTCGAAGTTAATGTTTAAAGGTGACGCTCACTTTAAAGTTAGCGATTAAACACATCGATCCACGATTTCACAGACTCTTTATTCTTCTGCTGCTTTCGGCCTGGGTAATGTTACACAGAAACCAGAACCTGGCGAAATATTTGCGTAATGGCACTGGAATGGGCTTTTAACCTATACAGCTCTCGACGTTTAGTCAGTGGTCACTCGGACTGTGATTTTACCACAGCGGGCCTTGAAACCATTTCCGCAAACAGATGGCATCAAGGCTGTCTATGGTAACAATTAAGCCTTTAAAGATGCCTGGACACCCTGAAAAGACAAATTAAAGCCCATCCTTCCTATACACCAACCAGCCCACAATGTCTGGAGCTGGCGACCCCGTCCCAGAGCTTTCATCCCGATCGCTCATCTAGCAGAAATTGATTAAAGGCCCTCTAGATTACTTCCTTTTCACAAAGCTATTATTTTCCAATAACAGGAGTCCAGATTGAAGACTGTTTAACCGTTGTGTCCCTCCGCTCATTCTTATTTGTGTTTTTGTTAGGGGTAAATGAAGCGGCCTCGCTGTTTTTCTCGCTCGTCATCAGGCTCTAATACCGGAGCTGCTCGGGTAACATTAGACGCTTAAACGTCTCTGAGCACCAGACCTGTCACGGCTCTGAGTGAAACCAGTCACCCTCCAGACCTCGGCACAAAGGGCCTGGGTCACAAAAGGTTCTCTGAGAGAGTCTACTGTTGTATTTAAATGCTTTTGAAGTCACAAACAACAGAGTTCATCTGGATAATAGTGGTCCCTCATGACTTTGACCTCTCTGGGACGAGATTCCCCCATGACTGTAAGGCTTCTTTTCTTCCTACCGCTCCACTCATCACCTACGAGTCATGCTATCCCTTCCGGGGGTCATCGGCAGGGTTAGCGGGGTTAAAGGATCAATGCAATTTCTGCTGCCCTTAACAATGGAAGCAGACTTGCTGTTCAGGGATTAAAAATGTGGAAGTGAAACAGACTAACTGGACTATTAGCACTAGATTAGTCTGGCAACAAAGGGAAAAGTTGGATGCCTAAGAAAGGAAATAAAGAGGATTATGATGGTGAAGCAGGCATGTTAGGAATAGGAATACGTCATGCTTTCTGCTTAAAGGGATAGTTTACTCGAAAATGAAAATTCTGCCTTTATTTGTTCCGAAACTGTATTACTTTCTTTCTTCAGTGGAATACAAATGTCAGTTTTTGAAGGATATCCTGGCCACTTTTTTTAATACAGTAGAAGTGAATCAGGACCCGTGCACTAAAAAAAGAAAAAAAAGTGGTCGATATGACTTGTGCACTGTATTAATACAATAGTTTGTGAAATTAAGTCATTATTCTTTAAAAATGCATTTAAATTTTGAAGTACTTTATCGGCATGATTTTTTACATACAATATTGTCAAAGTATACAGTATATATATATATATATATATATATATATAATTAAAATAATTAAAATTAAATAAAATATTAAAATGAAATACTCAAAAAAATCTGTCGTGAATGGATTAAATCAGTGAATCATAAAATCATTCTTTTGAGTCAGACCTTCTGAATGAATTGTTCACAAAAACCATCTGAATGATGCATAAATCAGACTGATTCAGTTCTCAAGTTCAACTATTGTATGACTTCAGTAGAGTTGGAATACAGCACAAGTCTTACGGACTACTTTTAGGACACTTTTATGGTGCCTTTGGATTTTTTAAATTTCAAAAAGCCAGTATGCATTCATTATAATTGCACAAAAAATGCATTTGGCACAGAAAAAAAAGAAGCAAACATTCATTTTTGAGCGTACTAATCCTTAAGAATGAAGCTGAAAAGACAGATAAACAGCTGCTTGACATAAAAGATGAAGATAAAGAAGAGTGAGACACTTTGATTTTTGAGAGGAACACCAGAAGAACACTTGGCCTTTCAGAGTGTGCTTGGCAAACAGGATGTTCCACCGCTTTAAATACAGCAGTTATCCAAAACACCTGAAACACCTGCTTTTATCTGGGCTCGATATCGGAACAAGAACATATTTTCCATTCTTGTTCACTTGTGTATGGCAACTTCAACCCATTCAAGTCTCACTTCGGCAACATGAGACGTCTGAAAAAACGACTGCGCATGAAACATCAACCTCAAAAGAGGGGGAAGTCCGTTTGGGGAAAAAACAATATGCTTACAAATGGTTTGCCAAAAAAGCATTACAGTACATACGCACATGCAGGTGGTCCCAGACACGCAACACAAACAGACGTGTTTGATCGGACAGCATCTTCCCTGGTGGCTTTAGTGATTAATCTGATGGTGACTGACTTTTATCTGGAGGAACCTCACTGTTTGGAGACAAGTAAGAGCAGGTGCTGTTATGTCTCATGTCGTAGGCCTGTATTCTCCTCAGTTCAAGAGCATTGTGGAGGATCGTAGGGGTCAAAGAAGAGGTTTTGAAAAATAAAAAATCACACAATTTACCATACTTGTGCGTTTGAGCGTGCTAACCACTTCAATGCAATTTATTCCCACTCTTAAAAATAGAGGTTTCAGAAGGGGGTTTTGTAGCAATGCCATATAACCATTGTGGGTTCCTCAAAGAACCGTTTCTTCTTGGTGTGAAGAACATTTTAATCATCTAAAGAACCTTTTTTTCCACTGTAATGAATCTTTTGTGGCCTTGATTAGGCCTATATACCTCTGAGTGCACTGATCATTTTGTGGCACAATTAAAAATTATATATATTATGTTTTATCATGCGTGTTTGAAGATTGGCCAAACACTCAATTGTTAAATGAGCACCAGTTTTTCTAATGGCATGAAGGTATATTCTTTAATCCAATTAAAGCATATTTTCTTGAAAGTTTAACTTTAGTTTAAGATTAGAAGAATGCCACCATTGAAAACAAGCCAACCACTAAATGAGGTGACTGTGGCGGGAATATTGGGGAGTTTCCAGGGAGAGAAAAAGAGGAGAACACCTGCAATGCGATCTTTGGTTAAAAACTGTATAAAAGTGAGAGTTACAAGTGAGATGGTCAGATGTTCTTTACGCATCTCAGCTTTGTTGCTTCCACCAATAAAGTCTAATTTTGACATCTGGAACTCCTTAACGACTTGAGTGATTTTTGCAGAGGAGAGATGATCCACGGCAATGTCAAAGGTTCTTCATAGAACAATCAATGCCAATAAAGAAACTTTACTAAAGGTAACTGAAATTTAAATGTTTGTATTGAGCAATAATTCAAATGTGCTTTAAAGCAAAGTTCACTCACTTACCTTTAACTCCTAAACTTTGATCTAATGCCCTGTTTACACCTGCAATTAAGATGCATTTTGGTTAATCGAATCACAATTAGATGGAGACACATTCCCGTTTACACCTGGTGTTTTACTTGCTCTTTTTTGTCGATATTGCACCACTTTCCTGATTTCTTTGAGGTAAGGGTCTACGGGCAGGTTTATGCATGGGCTTTCTCTGATCTTTCGATCTAATCATTTTAAATAAGCTTGTGCATTTTTTTCCACCTTCAAACCAAACTTACAATTTTAGACAGCCAAGTTTAATGTTTAAGAATTAGGTCAGCAGGCAGAGAGGTGGTGGCTGTTCAAACACATTTGATCACATGAGTGTCTACACTACGAAAGCAATCCGGTTGAATGCGTTTTCAACTACCTCGAAAGTGGACAAGCCCAAAATGTTCCAGACCCCGTTTTCACCTGTATTTAGCATTGTGCATTTGTGATCAGATCGACAAAAACACATCTGAACACCAGGTGTAAACAGGGCTCACGAGTGGTGGCCAACACAGCATGCTTTCTGGAGCAGAAGATATGACTTGCGTCTTCTGAGCGGACCTTTCATCATCAATTCGAGCGTCAAAAGTACAAGCGCGTTTTAACGAGGAACCACAGCTTACTTTTTGACGGAGGGGAACAAAGCTGGCTTTTGTGAGGCTGTTCTGGGAGGCCAGTAGCTCTTGTCATGTACATGTGAAATTAATTATGAGGAAATACTAAAACACTTGGGTGGAAATTGCTTTTCACCAGATGTTCCGCATGTGAGGATCAATTTAGTATTCTTAGCAAAGCGAAATGACTCCATAAGTTCAATTCTGGCCCCTTTGATGAAAGCCAATCTGTCACTCAAGGCACGTAAAAAAGGAGCTGAACTTCTATGCTACTGTTTGTTCCACTTTATGGAGCCTGAGGTAATATGATTACTTAACCAGGTTAGGAAAATAGAATGTTTCGTTCTTAGGTAGAATCTGACATAATGACAAGGGGGCCCAGTCTTTCTCAATGATCCATACACAAACCAAGCGAAGAGGGCCTTCGTTCTCAGCGATGGGAACAAGGGCCAAATGAATCAAAGATGAATTACAGCCTTTATATGAGATAACTGCGATCCGAGAATTAATTACCCGGCTTATTTACTTTTAAATAGGACTTCTGTCTCCTCTCATTGAGTTTCTCTTCTGTCTTCAGAAAACACTGCATGGCTCACATCCACGTTAGCTGATCTACAAGCAGTCCTGCAATGCAGAATATTGAATTAAGGTTGGGAACACTGACTTTGAGCCAGACTTAGATTTTCATGAATGAAGTCCTGCTAGAGCTCGCACTGTAATGCTTCATGGAATTTCTGTTTGATTAATAGTGTTGGCACAATGAGGCGCAGATTACGCACTCCATCTTTGAAAATGATGCATTTACTGAATTCAACTGTTTCTCCTAGACAGGATTTTTGTTTAAATTAGAAAAAGAGCAGAATATTCTCACGTCTCATCTAGAGTTACAAAATTGGACTGAACAATTTTACAAACTCAAGATGAACTCAAACGTTTCTCAACAAATTCTTCCAATACCAAAGTATCTGAAACTTAACTGAGAACAAGTGTCAGTAAAGACTTTCATAATGTTCTATTCATCAAAGAATTAAAAAAAGTATCACATAAAACTATTAAGCAGCACAACTGTTTTCAACACTGATCATGAGCATTTATTTCATCATCATGTGACACTGAAGACTGGAGTAATGATGCTGAAAATTCAACTTTGCATAACAGGAATAAATTATATTTTAAACTATATTCAAATAGAAAACAGTTATTTTAAATTGCAATAATATTTCACAATATTACTGTTTTTACTGTATTTTTGATCAAATAAATGCAGCTTTGGTGAGCATTAGAGACGTCTTTAAAAAAAATAATAATAATTGTTTTTTTTGTTTTTTTAAATCTTACAGACCCCAAACATTTGATATAAAATAAATAAAATATTCCTCTAGTTATAGCATTTTAGGAATATTGTAGGTTATTTACAACTTAATGTCTATGGGCAGCATTCAAGACATTCTGACAATTGCCACAGACAAAAACAATAAAACAGCAGGCAAGAGGGCAGCCCTGTGAATAAACATTTCAAGTATGTGACTATCACAGTGTTTTTAAAGTATAACCATAACATGTGTTGGCTTGAGACCAGTGTAACAGAATCACTTCCCAACCTTGTCTGTCCAAAGTTTTAAACAATCTTTCAACCCATGTCATGATCAGCTAAAAACAATAAACCTGGTTACTTACACCTGATATCTGGTCAAGGATACAAGGAAGGGACATGATGTAGCAGTCCAAAAAGCACTGTCTATGTTTGGATACTAGCATACTACTCATTGTATGAAGTATACATCCAATCTATATACAATACCAATTGTTATAAATGTTATGTGCCGCTTTAAAAAATAGGGTGAGCATCAATATCTGAATCTCTAGATATCTAAATCTGTAAACACATTGCATAGTTTGCAGTAAGCAATATACTAGAACTTATTCAGAACAGTGTTTATTTACATAGGGAAAATACATAACTGGACATTTATCCAACTAAAAATCTAAAGTATTCTTGTCTCAATCTACAATTATTTGAACTTACAATTAATTAAACATATTTTTTTGTACTTATGTAGGCTATTCTTACTATACATGCAGAAGTAAGGGTATTACTGTAAATGCAGGACAAGTCCACTGAGGGACATTGAAAATTATTTTCTTATATTGTAATCGATTGCATACCACAAATGCTATCCACAGACATTAAGCTGTAAATAAAAGTCAACAAAGATGTTTATTGCTATATTTTCAGGACACATGCTGAAACATTTCCACAGAGATGAGCAGGAGTGTGTGGCTATATTCAGAATAGCATACTACTCATACTACTTTTGCAGTATACAGTATGCATACATAGTATGCATATTTTCTGTGTGCATCCAATACTTAGATGACCAACTACATTTGCCAAAATATGAAGTGTACACTAAAGCACACTATATTCCACAATGCAATGCACTCAAATGGACTTTTTAAGTCCAATGTAATGAATATTAGTATGTTGACTTGTCATTTGAGTAGATAAAGTATTATTTAAGTATTTAAATTACTATTTTGATGTAGTTTCTGACTGCACTGCATTTTTAGACTTTAAAATGTTATTAAAAATGCTAAATTATATTTATTTCACAGTGACATGGTCATGTGACAACAACGTAGTATGCAACTGAAATGTTGCTGCATGCCTACTGTTTCACTAACTATTTTTTAATAGCGTACATATTATTCTACTCAGAATTCAGTACAAAGCAAGTTACTTACTTGCCTCTTCCTGTTTCCTCTGTAAGGTGGTCTCTGAAAATCAGGTGGAAGGGGGTACCAGCAGATTCAGGGAGGTCTTCGAACCCGGATCAAAGAGGTGTGTTCTTGAGCATCTGGGGTTTGTTTACGACAATGTTAGTGGCACATCACGGTAATGGAGTGTGTGACGAGAGAGAGAGAGAGAAAGAGTGAGTGAGAGACTTAAGGAATGAGAAAAGGCGAATTACAGGCACACTGTTTACCCATGCGGATGAATAGACATCAGCCGCTATTTGATTCTCTGCTGTAATTTAAGGCAGTGTTTGATCCAGCTGATTATTCTCTACACTTTGTGAACCCAGAGCAGTTTTTCACAGAGATAAATAGAGCAAACAGGCAATTAAGTCACATGACCCGAGAGGGCTGGAAACTTGCTGCATACTGATTCTTGCTTACTTAATGTGAATTCTATCTTCATTTACTGTCTTTTTCTGTGAAAAGTGCTGGACTCTCTTTTCCATGAAAAATGTTTTTTCAAAACACACAAAAACTGATACTGGCCAAGGCTGCATTATTTGATCAAAAATACTGTATAAAACACACAATTTAAAAATTAATTTTCTATTTTAATATATTTTAAAATGCGATTGATTGAAGCTGAATTTTCAGCATCATTACTCCAGTCTTCAGTGTCACATGATCCCTCAGAAATCATTCTGATACACTGTAAAAAATCAAAAGTTGAGAAAACCTAAAAGTTTAAGGCAACCAGCTTCAGCAGATTTTTGAGTTTTCTCAACTTGCTGTTTTCAATTTATACAACAAAACGTTGAGAAAACTCAAAAATCTCCTTCAAAAACAAGTTGATAAAACTCAAAAATCTGCTGAAGCTGGTTGCCTTAAACTTTTAAGTTTTCTCAGCTTTTGATTTTTTACAGTGTATGTTGATTTTCTGCTCAAGAAACATTTCTTATTGTTATGAATGCTAAAACCAGTTGCGCTAATTAAAATTTCTGTGAAAAAAACAGCATTCATTTAAAATAGAAATATTTTTTAACATTAGAAATGTGTTTACTGTCACCTTTGATCCAATTAAAGTTCTAATTTTTTTTTTTTTTGGGTGAACTATTAATAGACTTCTTAATAGTATGCTGGATTTTGGTCTATTATTAAAAGCCAAAGTTTTCAAGACCTATAACTCAAGTCCCATTCTTTACTGCGAATGCAACTATTGAAAGTATAGACACTTTTTCATAAGGCAGATTATATGAAACTGTTAAATTCCTACAGCCGGTCGCTATGAAAACATCATGGTCCAGGGTTATGTCAATATCAGCTACGATGCAGAAAAGACAAGCGCAGGCATTTAGATAAGTGTTGATAAGTGCACAATCGCATCTAGCAAAATACACAGTTGAACATGAGGATCCCGTACCGTGCCACAAGAGGCGTGCTCAGTTAAATGTTTACACAGCTGCTCTCAAGATTATTATTATTGTGAAACCACACACTTTTAATGTTGCTGTGTGGATGCCAAGACGTGTCTGCTCTTTACCTCCCTTCTGAGCACTTCCAACTCCTCTCCATACTGCACAGAGCTCAAAGTGACAGATTCATTGGAGATTCGGTGAACGTTCAGCCATTATATCGCACATGTCTCCGGCCGTGTTTTAGAAAGATAAATAAAGAAGTTGTTGCTGATTTTACGAAAGAAAAACGTCTGCCGTCTGCACCTTACTGGGCCCTCTGTTTTTTAACCTTTCTACTAATACTTGGCATGCTATAACGGTACAGAGACACTAGCTTTAAAGGGATAGCTCATGTAGAAATTTAGTTTAAAAAACCCTGTTTGACCCCAAAGAAGTAGTTTGTCTAGTCTGTTTTCTTCCACAAAATAAAAGTGGATGATTACTAGAGACTGTCAAGCTCTACAATAGACAAAAAAGCATCATAAAAGTAGTTAATGACAAATAAGGTATAATTTTGAATATTAAACTGTTAATGGAATTGCTAAATAACTACCTTGTGGGTTAGTATGACAGTATATTTTGTAAAGCTACTGTAAAATGTACATTGTGTAAAGAGCTATATAAATAAAACTGACTTGACTCAATATGACTAACACACAGAAGCATGTTACTGCCACGAGATTTAAAAAAAAAAGGTAATTGTAACCTTATTTATATATAAAGTTGTGAGAAGTTATATCTAACAATTAAAATTTTCTCAATTGCAAGATATAAACTCAGAATTGCATTATTGCAGAATTGAATTATAAATGCAAAATAATGAGACAAACTCACACTCTGAGAAGAAAAGGCTGAATTGTAAGACAGAAATTCGCAATTGCAATAAAACGTCAAAATTGTGAGATTGCCGCAATTAACTTTTTTCATGGCGGAAGCAAAAAAAACAAAAAAAAAACAGAATTGTTAGAAACTTAGAATTCAGAAAAAGTCAGAATTATGAGATATAAACTCAGAAAAGCTAGATATTACCTCAGTATTGCGAAATATAAACTTGGAATTGTCTGAAAGTAAGTCAGAATTGCAAGAAAAGAAGTCCAAATTGTGAGATATAAACTCAGAATTGAGCAAAAAAGGTGTAAATTATGCAATAAAAATCCGCAATTACCGGATTTATGGTGGAAACAGTTTCCATACTTGTATGCTATTTGTGTATTATTTACTGCAAAACTTGCCTTGAAAAGTGCTTGAAAACTGTAGTCACCATTCACTTGGTTTGAAAGAGCAGCTTGGGCATCCTGAAGAAAGAAACAAACAAACAAACAAAAGGAGTGAGTAAATAATGACAAAAGTGTATTTTTGGATGAACTATCCCTTTAAGATCTCAGCTTAGAGTGCCACTCGCTTGATTTTTGTGTTTAAGCCCCTTAGCCTAAAAGCGTTGACATGTTTTTGTACCATCAGGGGTGAGCGGAAGGGCAGAAATAGATTTGGACAAAACGAAGCCTTCTAAACTCGGAAATACTTGACAATCATGCCTTTAACAAGTCCATCTGAGGTATGAGACCTACTTGTAAAGATTCGATGTAAATTGTGTATCTTTCCGTGAAATAACACAAGCCTCTCACATGAACTCTCCCCATTTTGTTTGACGTGTACCCAAATGCAGTGTTTAGGTTTGTCTATCTTTGGTATGTGCACTTAAGGTTGCCTCTCAAGTGTAAACCTGCAGGCCAGGAGACACAACCCACCATCAGATGCCTCCAAATATCCAAATATCCAAATATGCAGACGTGGTGTCAGTCAGTTGAGCTCAAGTGTCTGTTGAAGACTTTGTCAAAGTCGAGAGGAAAGATTAATGTCTTGTTTTCTCTACTTGTCAGATGATATATGTGGAATAGGTACGAAGTAGGCTGCCCATTTCGAGGTCACGTCTAACCGTAAGCAGAAAATTATATTTGTGGGGGAAAAACAGAATACTTGGCCCTTCCTGAGAAACTCCAAAAGGATGTTGTGGAACGGCGCAGGCCGCGCACCAGCCACGTCTGCTACTGCGCAGACTCAGTCTCGTTTGCTTTCAACTGCCGCTATGACATAGCCTAGCCGATCGGTAGCTGCGTTTTCCGTAATTGACATTTAATTTGCCACTGCATCCATTAATCTAAATGAGCCCCCTCTGGACGGGGGTTTTTAAAGGTTTCTGCTGCTATGTATAGCCGGAGCTTCTTATGTCTGCGGAGGAGTCTATAAACAGCTGCATGTGCTTAAGCGGAGAAATGTAAATCTTGACACGGGATGTTTATGCAGCCCAAGCTTCTAATCATGCGAACGTATAATTCAGTGACATGTGGTGTCTTTACGAGACCAGTTTGATTCAAAGGGCAGATCCCTGTATTTACCAGTCTCTCTCTGAACCCCGAGTGTGTTACATCTCTCATCTCAACTCTTCAGATCTACTCAAGTTTAGGCAGTAGTGGCAGTCGCTAAAGATCTTGGAATAGATCACCGATAAATCAATTCATTTATTAAGTATTAATTTATTCATATTCATTTATACGGTAAAAATATCATTATTTACTCTCTGCCATGTTGTTCCAACCCCACAGTTCTTTGCTTTCAATTACAGTTCCATATGACCATGCTGATAAACCTCCAAAAAGGGCAAAAAAAAAATTGTGCGCTATATTGCGAGTCTTCTGAATTCATATTATAGACTGAAACTGACGTTATTCACTGAAAATGCCATTTTGTCAGGTTTGACATCAACAATGTATGGAAGCCTGTTTCCGCCACTGAATAAAAAATAAAACAGAATTGCTTGATGTTGGCTAAACTCGCAGTTCCTATTTTTGCTCAGAATTTTGGGTTTAGCGGCTATATCTCGCAATTCAGACTTTATAACATGCAATTGCGAATTATATAGTCAGAATTGTGAGATATAAACTTGCAATTGTAAGAAAATAGTCATTTTATCCTTAGAATTTATCTTGCTATTGCAAGTTTATATCTCGAAATTCTTTATAACTTGCAATTGCTAGTTTGTTTTTCGCAATTCTGACTATAACTTGGAATTGCAAGTTTATATCACACAATTCTGAAAAAAAAAGTCACAATTACCTTGTTTTATTTTTTATTCAGTGGCGGAAACGGGTTTCTATAGTGATGTTTGGTTACGAAACACAGATGACCAAATTTATCAATGTCCAACCTGAATCATATAGGCACTATATTTGAAAGCAATGACACGAAGGAAGCTTTTAATTAAAAATGACTTAACTTATGGTCTACTGCTCACACAAAACTACCACATGACTTCAAAAGACTTGAGATGTATCACGTGAGTCATATGGACCACTTTTATTACTTTTATGGTGCTTTTTTGGCCTTGACAGATGTGGTCACTATGAAGTGACGCATGGAAATGGCTGCATAAAGATTTGTTAAAAAATTCTAGTTTTGTGCCTTTAAAGGGATAGATGAAAATAAATGAAAATAAATAACATTTAGGTTTAGGAATATATGAAGATAATGACAAAATGTCATTCCTATTCCTTTAAAAGTTTAAAAGAGAACAAAACTGCTTTTACTCCAACATTATGAAATTGCCTTCTCTATAAAACATTTAGAGATGATACATTTTCTTGGAAGCAAGTAAAACTGTCATGAAAGCCTATCAAACCTGCACTTGTTTAATAATTTGCTTGAACTTTACTACTGTCTGTCTTTTGTTCTTAGATAGACCGTTACTATCCATTTTAATATTTCTATAATTGCTGTCTTGTCCTAGAAGGATTTCCAGTGCTAAATATAGCACTATATAGTCCAATAAATCCATCAATATAACTATGAAAAGTACAGAGTGTATCTAAAACTCAGAGAACTTCAGCTTGAAAAGCAAAGTATATATATTTGTATCCTAGAACAATATTATGAAACAGTCATTGGTTTGTATGTGTGTGTGTCTGTATATATATATGTATTCCATCACAGGAATAAATGACATTCTAAAATATATTCAGTTAAATAGTTATTTTAAATTGTTGTAATATGTGACCCTGGAGCACAAAGCCAGTCATAAGTAGCACAGGTATATTTGTAGCAATAGCCAACAATACATTGTATGGGTCAAAATGATCCATTTTTATTTTATGCCAAAAATCATTAGGATATTAAGTAATGATCATGTTCCATGAAAATATTTTGTAAATTTCCTACTGTAAATATATCAAAACTTAAATTTTGATTAGTAGTATGCATTGCTAAGATCTTCATTTGGACAACTTTAAAGGCGATTTTCTCAATATTTTGATTTTTTTTGCACCCTCAGATTCCAGATTTTCAAATAGTTGTATCTCAGCCAAATATTGTCCTATCCTAACAAACCATACATCAATAGAAAGCTTATTTATGTATAAAATAAAATAAAACCCTTATGACTGGTTTTGTGGTCCAGGGTCACATATTTCACAGTAGTACAGTACAGTATTCACTATATTTTTGATATAGGCGATGCAAGCATTTATTTTCATTCACTATTTTCATGCATGTATGAATCATTCCCCAAAAGACTTTGACTTTAAGCTTGTAGGGATACAGGATGAAAACAACAATGGCACATTGTCGTGTTTGCTTGAAATGACCAGTGGGGTCCTAACCATCATTAAGACTCATGGTGTTGGTCCAGGTCAGATTTGAAGGGAACCAAAGACAAGCTCGTCTGATGACCAGTGGAATGTGTAGTGTAGCATTCTGCCAAACAACTGTTAGCACAATGTAAGGGGCTCAATCTGCAGAGTCATCTCCATGCCTTTTCCCAGACAGACCCATGGAATGTAGGTGATGACAGAAGCTCCACTCAGCTCCGATGGAGGACAGAGGAGAGACGCTCTGGCACTTTGATGCTCCTTAATGATGGCTGCTCTTCATCGGTTAGCCGGAGCGCTCAATAACATGCTGCTTGATTCATCCATGCAGACAGATGACTGACAAAACCCCATGTTCTACACTCACGGAGGTTTGGGATGGAGTCAAGAGGATTTGTGGGCGGAATTCTCAGATTTCGCTTTGTGCATATTGAAATAGCTGTGATGGTTAGGAAACCAAAATTCTTTGAATGTTGTTCTGAGTTCAGGGTTGCCAGGCTTAAATTGCCTGGGATTTATTTAAGGTCAGAATGAAAGTGACCAACAGGCAGTAAATAAAAAGTCTTAAGAGCTGAATGTTCCCCATGCATACACTGCACAAAACTATTTTTCAAAGATGCAAATAAAACAAAGATTACAGGAGTATGTTTTACAAGAAGATACTTTTTTGTCTTTCAACATCTAAATTACTTTTTTGATTCAACTTGCCATTTTTTGTAATTATTTGTGAAATTCACTAATACTTTCGGAGAGAATTTGCTTCAAAGTAAATCCTACACCAGTTATATTGCTAAATAAACCCATTGGAGAGTTGATGTGTGTATTTTTATGTTACAATACTTCTAGCTTAAACAGACAAATATCATGTTTATAGTCTGATTACCTCAAAAACTGCACTTTCAAAATATTGCTTTGTTTTACTCAGCCAGGCACTGGCTTAACCAATTGTATGAGTTTGGGGTGGGGCTATCAGTTTTCCGACCAATGGAAGACAAAGGGTGTTAAGGAAAGCTATTTAAAAAAAAAAAAAAAAAAAAATTCCAATTCCATTTGGTGATCCCTAGTGGCTTAAAAAGTAACAATCAATCAATTAAATACATCTGTTCAATTAAATATATCTAATTAAATATATTTATATCTGTTCACTGGTGGCCAAAACTTTGGAATAATTAAGATTATTAAGATAAGTGTCTCTTATGCTCACCAAGGCTGCATTTATTTAATCAAAAAATATATATATTTCCACAACTGTTTTTTCCAAAAATATGAAGCAGCACAGCTGTTTTTGACATTGATAATGACAATGCATGCTTCTTGTGAAGCAAATCAGCATATTAAAATGATTTCTGAAGGATCATGGACACTGAAGACTGCAGTAATGGTGCTGAAAATTCAGCTTTGCATGACAGGAGTAAATTACAGTTACAATTACATAGAAAACCATTATTTAAAATTATAATAATATTTCACAATATTATTATTTTGCTGTATTTTTAAACACATAAATACAGCCATAATCAGCATTGTTTCAGAAACAAATACAATAAAAAAATAATTCCAAACATTGCCTGCCAATCTCCCATCAGTCAAAAAATGTTCAGGTTTGCTTCAGCATCAATAAACTTCATATTTGACTTACGAGAGAAATGCAACAACTTCCAGCACGCAGCTCCAAACATAGAAATGATCTTTAAAGTTTGATGCAGGAAAAGTCAGAGGTCGCTTCTCTTCCCAGCCATGGATCAAAGATTCTGCAAAGCCCCTGAAAGCATAAGCACGATATTTCATACAGGTCAATTCTTCATTTGCCATTTAAATGAGTGACGTTATTCCCAGTAAAGCAAGCATCGGAGCGGAATTTTTACCCACAGGCTGCAGCCATTTGGGGAACCAAACAGATAACTTTGAGCACATAATGAGATGGAATTTAAAAGATAACATTTCATCCAATCAGAGAATAATTAGATCAACCATCAATTCATTAGATAATGACTTTAGGTTTTTTAATGGGGCATTGGGGCAAAATTGAAGCACACAAACACCTCACTCCACACCAGCAGACCTCGTGGACACAATCTCCTCGCCTGGGTTCAGCCCACACCGGTAGACAATGAGGCAAAGATAAACATTCTTTTCACTCTCCGCAGTCCTCTTGTTTTGAGTAATTAAGGCTACTTAACATGCATTGTGAAGTGTTATCCCTGAATCTAAAGCACCTTTGGCCAATGGAGAGCTTAGAGCACTATGTTCACGACCTACTGTTTAGGCAACAAGGTGAACGTTAGGGGAGCGGCAAATGGGAATAAAAGCACGTAAATGTTTTTTTATTGCAACTTTAACAGGCTACATATTCCTTATTAAACTAGCACTCCCGAAAGCTATCTGTAATCATTTAAGTGATCATCTGATTTGTGCACCCAGCTCACTTTTACTGGCCAGGACTGGTAGAGACCAGTATCACCTGAGGAATGGAATGCATCAGTGTATTTTAATTGCTAAGTGGATGATCCAGGGATTATCCCTCATAAGATGTTATTGTCTTGGAAGCACACAAAGATATCTTTTGATCTCAATGGGGTTTAATCTACTGCTGTCTCTCCCAGCTCAATGGCCCAGCTGCTTTTGTCAAAACAAACTTGCCATCAACACATAATTGAAATGAATACCTGTAATCAATGAGGGGTTTTCATATGCGGATTCTTTCTACATACGTGCTGTTGACTAATCAGACGTCCAAGGATTTGTCTAATAGTAATGGTTTCAGTCTGATGTTCCTCAGTCGTGACATCTGACATCCACGGCACGTTTATACCCAGCCTGTTTGCCTCTGTGGAGCACAGAACAATATTGTATAGCCCATAAACAGAGTATAAATAAAATCTAGATTAAATATATAAACATCGATTTTATTAAAAGGATTTTAAAGACTGTTTCTCTCTCTGTTTACTTGTTCTGAATCTGGATTCAGGAGAGGAGGTCACTTTTAAACCCCCTGGTCTGAGAGAGCAAAGGGCACTGGATTTGCAAACTCTTGCTAATGAGCATAATCCAGTCGTAAAACAAGATTTCAACCAGCCATTAACACATCTTGATCAATGATAACCAGGGATTTAACTTCTTAACGAATGGCCAAAGGTATCATCTCCTCAGTATGGGTTAATATCATGTCATGCTTCAAAAGGCATTAGCCTTATTATTATAATATAGTATGTTACCTGTGGATTCAAGAGAAAAAGTAGAACTTATTTATGCAAAACAAACACACTGTTGCGTAATAGACACCCCACCAGTCGATACACACAGAACATTGTTATTCAAATAGTAAAGAAACGCTTCACCAGAGCCTTGTCTGCTTGGGATCTAACTGTGATTCACACCTCGATGGTGTGAACTATTTGTGATGCTTTGTGAAGTTTTGTTTTGAATAGATGTATATATAATTTATATTGTATAAACTATTAAATAAAGTAGTAAAATATAATGTATATTTTTACACTATTTTACAGTACAATCACACATATTTTCTATTACCCAGGGGTTTATAACTGGGGGCCAAGGGACCATTAAGGGGTGCTATCTTGTATTTTTCTGTTGCCTTGGGTAATATTTTCTATAAAGCTGCTTTAAAATAAAATAAAATAAAATAAATAAATAAAATAGTGTGACAGAAATATATAGAGAAGTCATATAGAAATATATATTTTTTAAAAATAAAATTTAATTCAAAATGTTTAGATCTAACTGTTATTTAATAGTGAGTAAAAAATTTTTTTTTTTTGCACATTATTAATGGCTTTTTATACATGCAAATATACATGTGTTTTTATTACGTCAAGGGGGATCATCATATTTGGGAGTGTTTTGGCATCATAAAATTTGATAGCTCAAAATGTCTGTAAAAGATAAAGTAATGTATACTTTTATACTATTTTCTTATTACACAGGGGTATTAAATCTGGGGACCGGGGACTCCCAGGGGGCCATATGAGGGGTGCTATCTTGTATTTTTCTATCCTCAGGCAATAATTTCTGTAAAGCTGTTGTGTTGGGAAGTGAAGTAAGCCATAATTAAAGAATTGATTTTTATTTTCTTCAGGTTTATAGATCTAAAAAAATATTCATTGTCAATTTAAAACCAAATAAATATTTTACAGCCAATATATTGCAGTGACAAAATATAAAACATTTTCTAAATCACTTTCCTATTTTGCAATATGTGTACATTATAAATGGCTCTTTACAGCTGTGACAGTAGCCTATACTATTTATAGTTACGGGACCATCATATTTGGGAGCATTTGGCATCATAAAGTTGAAATGGAAAATCTCCATTTCAAAATGTAATAGCCTATTACGCGTTTACACGTTTTAACTGAGCAATATGTACATTCATTCCCCGTTGAAATTACTAACATGTTTACAGCGTAGAATGCATAAAATATGCGCAAGGACAAATTCGATCAATCAACACGCAACAGTGGGCATGTTCAAACGTTTGAATGGAGAGTACGCTGAGCGTTTCAATGGACCTGAATGATGACAGTCATTGTGACATCACCAGACAACAAAAAGACTCGCGCTCGCGGAGCGAAGCGCTCCAATCAATGGCACAGACGCGGCGCGTGCTGCACGCACAGATGAGTCTCCAAGCAGTCTCCAAAAACTTCTGCTGATCAGAATTTTTAAGGCGAAAAATGACAGACCCAGGACTTTGCGAACTCGAGTTGTCACTCTTGGAATTGCTGCTTTCTTTGACCTAAGCGTTTGCGCACTTCATTAGAGTTTAGTACAGTCTAGTTTGAAGTGTTGCTCAAGTATGAACAAGAGGAGGCGACCTGAGTTGCGGCGACTCTCTGTCGTGGGATAAAAAACATCGCTTGTGGATTAAAACACGAATTCATGAGGAATTTAAGAGACGACGGGAACGCAGACCGGCCACAGCGCTTCCTCCTTCGGTAACGCTACAACTTACTTCTTTAATACTAAGTTTTGCAAACAGCGCGAGTGTTTTTGAAAGCCAGCGTTGACATTTCTATACCTCAATGCACTGTGTATCACCTCATAGAGGTGCATACATGTAGTCTGTAAGGTCAGAAGGTATGCGCAAATGAAAAGAAAACACTTCTCTGCTTCCTTATCATCAGATCTCTTTGTCGTCTTTGTTGCTTGAGCTGTTTTTGCGTAAGATCTACCACCTGTAGCCTCACAACTCTGGCTCTCCCTCAGCGAAACGTCTTTTGCTAGACATTCAGTCCTTTTGAAGACTTTCCTTTCATGATCTAAAGGCAGACCCCCACCCAGACACTGCTCTCTTATCTCCCTTTAATTGCAGACTCCATGTCTGCTGTCTTCATGTCTCCCTTCTTTCGATTTCTTTTGATTCACTCTTTCCTGTTTCATCCCATTTGTCTGACATCCTCTTTGGAGTCTTGTGCTTTCACTGTAGATCAATCTCTTATTATAGCCTGCAGCAGGGATATTATTCATAATCTTTTTGCGTGCATGTGTGTTCATCGCCTCAAAGACATCTCCAAAAGATCTAGATATGTCTGTGGTTTGAGGCAGCCGCAGGTTGAATGTGGCTAGGGATCTTTTCCATGCATATAAGTGGCTGGAGCTGTGGGCTGCTATTCAAGTGTTTTAGGACTTAAAGGAGCAGGTATTCCATAAAAACCAAACAAACCTTTAACTTCTAAGAGTGATTGGAGGTTCGAACCTATCTAGGGGTGATCTATGACCCATTGTGCCATTGAGCAAGCACTTAACACCTGATTGCTCCAGGGGGGCTGTAGCTACAAGAAATGTACTGTGTGTATATATATATATATTTTTTAAATAATGTTCTTTAAAGGATAAAATAACTTATTTAAAACAGTAAATATAACATTTTACTGTTCAAGTTTCTTGAGATTTTACATCACTGGTTCTTCAAATCAGTGCATTGGTTTCTGGCTTCTTTAAAGCAGATGGTTTTCTAAAGAAACGAGAATAAAAAGTTATTTTATATTATATGACATAATGCTGTAAAACCTTTTTGTTGTTGTTGTTGGTTTTTTTTAAACCAATAAAATGATTCTAAGAAGAATAAAATGGTCAATTCGCATTTCCTCTTCGCAGGAACTGACTGATCATGGTCGCCGTGGTCCGCGCTCTCACGGTGCTGTTGCTCGGTCAGGTGTTGCTGGGAGGTGCCGCTGGACTCATTCCCGAGATTGACCGACGGAAATACAGTGATTCGGGGAGACACATGCCGGAGCGATCTGATATTAACTTCCTCAACGAGTTCGAGCTACGGCTGCTCAACATGTTTGGACTGAAGCGAAGACCCACACCGAGCAAATCGGCGGTGGTCCCTCAGTACATGCTGGACTTGTATTATATGCACTCTGAAAACGATGACCCGAACATCCGGCGCCCGAGGAGCACTATGGGAAAGCATGTGGAACGGGCAGCCAGCAGAGCGAACACAATACGAAGCTTTCATCACGAAGGTGAGACCTGATTTTGGTTGTGAATATGTTGTTCCAGGTTTATTTGAAATGAAAATTTGAAAATTCTAATTTTCAGTTTGAATGTTTGTTTATTCCCTGAACTTTCTAAAATTCCATGGAATGGTGTGACCCAACCGTTTGGAAACTATTGACATTCCACAAACAGCTCTCACTATTATTAAGGAAGAAAAAAAATGCATCCTAACGGTGACTTTACTGCAAATAATTGATAGTGTCTGAGTGCACTTAGAGTAGTTTTCTAGACAAGGTATGGAGTTCATGCACTAGTTATTTTCCAAGAATCCACAGATTACAGTAACAGGCCTTGTGAGGAAATCCAGGATGGTAGTTTTGCTGTTCTCCGTCAAGTTCTGTCATTGATGTTTTCGAGCCATCAATGGGGGGGCTTGTTTCTGCACCACCTTTTGTACAGATACTGTGTGCGTGTGTGTGTTTAGCTTTGCTCAACTCTTTATCACATGCCCGAGTAATTCTAGCCTAACTGCTTGAGCCAGTCGAGGGATTGTGGGTGGCCTTGTTGAATGGTCAGATTTGAGTTCTCTAGAAACAGAATATGTTTTTTTTTATATAATGAAATCAACCCGAGTGTGATCAGGTGGCATGTCAATTAAGTCTCTTTTAGGCGTGTTATCTGATTTAAACAGTCGTGAAACATGCCCTCTCTTGCTCTGGAAGAGTTGAGCCTGTGAAAGTCACTGGCCTTGTTCATGAAGTCTTCTTTGTGGAGTCTGTTTAGAGGTCAACATAAACTATAGCACACAATTTAGAAACATTTCACTTTAGTTTCATGGCAACACAGGAAAAATCACGCTAACTCGCTGTAGTGTGGTAAAGAGAGGGGGAGGGATCCATACGAGAGTCATTACAGGCTGTAAAATGGCACAGATTCGGATGGATGACATCCAGTGGTCGAGCTGACACACTGCAAATTTGTGTGCTCATGTTGAAACAAACAATTTAAGAATTTGTATTAAATGTCTTCCTTGTTTATTCCAAATGAGGCTTTTCTCGTGCACTCTGTAGTAATTGAGCACCTCCTACGCCTCAGGCTTCTCTCATTGTTTTAATTTGGTGAACTCTGTGGTTGAGGACCTGCCTGGATTTTTATTACATCCCTCAAAAGGTTTTCGAAGTAATATTATGTAATCGTTTTTAAAGTTCCATCCAATTAGGCGCTGCTGAAATAACTTTGATTTGACGTTGAGATTCTCAGCCGAGATACGCAGTCAGTTTTCAAGGTAGTCGTCATAAATGTACGACTTGTACGATTTGCTGTTTTGGCATAACGTACAAACAGAAATTAGGAATGTCAATACACTCATAACTGTGGCTGACTGCTCTCGGCAAGCCCCGACATGTTCGCAGTCACTCCCCCTCAAGACGGATTGACTGGGAGAAAAAGGAAAAGGTGAAGAAAGACAGACAGAACGAGGGAAAGAAAGAGCCGGGCTTTCCCACATCAAATAAAGCATGCTTATCTTCTGTAGGCTCTTTGTGATTATGAAGCAGATAGGTTGGATTATTGGGAATGGAATTTCCAAAACGTCTCTTTTCAAAAGAGATTAAGCGAGCTCTTTGGTCTGAGAGCGTTTTATTTTGGGGCATTGAGTCGTAGGAGTAGCTGTTCCTTCGCTGATTGCAACCTTTATTCAATAAAGACTTGGAAACAAGAGAATGTTGTCACTCTACAGCCACACAAACAGCCTCGCGCTCGCAGCTAGCCTTTCATTTTAACACCTGGTTGTACCGTATAATCTCTCACTCAGGCCAGACAAGAAAATGCTGAGTGGAAAATCCTATTTAGAGTTAAAGCAAAAATGTCAGGTTTCAGCCTGAAGTGCTTCAGAATCCAACAGTATTCTTTTGTTGTAGCCCAATTTGTTGACATGATCCTAACGCACTCTTTCTTCTGCCCTTCCAGAGGCTTTCGAGGCACTGTCCAGCCTAAAAGGAAAAACAACGCAGCAGTTTTTCTTCAACCTTACCTCCGTTCCCGCCGAGGTGCTGATCACAGCCGCAGAGCTGCGCATTTTCAGGGACCAGGTTCTCGGTGACTCCGGTGCGAGTGGTTTCCACCGAATTAACATTTACGAGGTGTTCAGGCCAGCACTGGCCCCTTCCAAAGAGCCTCTTACCAGACTTCTGGACACCCGTCTGGTGCAGGACTCTCACACGCGCTGGGAGAGCTTTGACGTGGGTTCGGCCGTGGCTCGCTGGGCCCACGAATCCCAGCACAACCATGGGCTCCTGGTGGAGGTGTTCCATCCTGAGGAGTCGGAAGGATCCGCGGAGGTCGAGAGGAACCGGAGGAGGCACGTGAGGGTCAGTCGCTCCCTTCACGCAGACGAGGACTCGTGGGCGCAGGCCCGACCCCTGCTGGTGACCTACAGCCACGACGGTCAGGGCTCTGCCGTCCTGCATTCGAACCGAGAGAAGCGGCAGGCGCAGGTGCAGGCGCGGCAAAGGCCGAAGCAGCGCAGGAAGCAGCAGCAGCGCACAAACTGCAGGCGGCACGCTCTCTATGTGGACTTCAGCGACGTGGGCTGGAACGAGTGGATCGTGGCGCCGCCGGGCTACCATGCTTTCTACTGCCACGGCGAGTGTCCCTTCCCACTGTCGGACCACCTGAACTCCACCAATCACGCCATCGTCCAGACCCTGGTGAACTCGGTCAATTCCAATATTCCCAGAGCTTGCTGCGTCCCGACGGAACTCAGTCCCATATCGCTGCTGTACCTGGACGAGTACGAGAAAGTCATTCTTAAAAACTACCAGGACATGGTGGTGGAGGGCTGCGGGTGCCGATGAGAGCTACATCTCCCCAATGAAGACTTTTATTTATACAAAAGAACGTTCAAAGAGCTATTTTGGAGGAAGAAAAGAAATATATATGAATATATTTATGTTGACTGAAAAAAATGGGAAAATAAATATTTTAATGAGAGTGCTTGCTTTTTCCAGTGGCTTTGAAGATATTTTTTTCCTGTCCCATGTACATTTCAAAATGAGTGCAATTGCACATGAAGTATAATGCTCAGATTTTTATGATGTATTTATTGCATAACCACTTTATTTGTAAATGATGTGTATTTATCATGAAAAAATATATGATCTTCATTCAGTGTGCATCTGGGAAAACATTCTTTGAAACCAAAAAATAAACCATGGATGATGAAGTTCTCTTTAAAAGTCATGATATAACAAACACGCTGTTCCATAGACCCTGTGGTTACTTATGCAATACTGGATTTCGTGCAGACCGTTCAAAACGGTGATGGTCTGATTGAGTAAAGGCCTGTTCACAACAAAGACTATAACTATAAAATTTTAATAATCATTCTAGTTCTATTTAGAATAGGGAAGTCCATAGCACAACTAATGATAATGATGCTGAAATAATATCACTTTCAGAATGATTTTCTTCCAACTGATAAACAATAAAAACATAAGATTTTACCCGACTGCAGCACATGCTTATAGAATACAGAACTTTGTTGTGCATTGATGGTGTTGCTAATATAATTATCATTAGAGTTATTGTTCTTAATGTGAATGGGCCTTAAGAATCAAGCGGGTACAGAATCAGAGACATGCCAGAAACCAGCAAGCCATACACAGTGTGCTGCTTTGAAGGCAATATCAGCATAACTATTTATGATTTTGTGATGACTTTCACTTGATAAGGCACGACACAATCTATAAACCAATCTTTAATATTATATTATAAAAAAATTTTAAAAAACGAGTAACACTGTATTTTGATAGTCCACTTTAGACATTCTACTAACTACAGAGAAAATGCATTACTTAAGCATCTCTAATTGGTTTTTATTTGGTTTGCTAAAATTAGCTATTGATCAGCTAGCTATGAAAATGTGTTGAGCTGATAATCTTCAGAAACCTAGACAGAGTTTAATCCAGTAACCAGGCATCACAGGCAGCTGCTGTGATGTGTATAAAATACCATGATGTCTTTGAATAGAAAATCCTCATTGCTGGCTTTCAATTATAATGCATTTATGCCAAACAATGCATTCTGATTTTGTCCAAAACTACCTTGTTTAGGGTGTTTCTAAACTCTGGGAGGGCACTGTGTGATCTCAAAAGAAACATACAAGAAAATGCGTTTTTTATAAGTATGAATGGTCATATAAGTGGAATTTTTGGTGCTGTCAACTTTGGTGAAGTGAATCCAAAAATATATCCATCCACAAAGTTATCATCTTAGTTTTAAATAGGTTTACCATTGACATCCATTGGATAGTTTGTCCAACGATGGATCGATCTGGAACACATCAGAAGCGCAGATGTAATTATGCGCGATCAAGTGTCATTCTGTGATGCAGTTCTAGGAAACTACTGCACTGGTACTCTAGACATGATTCACATCTCATCACTCGAATATTCATGCAGAAACATTGAAATGTGTTTTCTAAATAATAAATCACAATGACCCTGGAGCCCACTGAGGGTTGAGCAGCTTTGATTTTAGCATAATTATGTGTGTTTGGCTATTTCTTTCCAATCTGAAGTTTACCCAAAAGTTTTCTATTTCTTGCTACGTTAGTTTGTCATTGTATAGACCAAACCGCAGCGCTGGTATGGAAAAACTCAACAGCCTTTGTGGTTTCTATTCACCAGATATTCACTCAGCCCCAGAAGGAACTGTTTTCCTTTAAAAACCCCAGAATGAATGCTTTTAATGAAAATTACATTTCATGCAACGGTAAAAGCTGACTTCCTCCATCCCGAGCACTCATAGAGTATAGGGAAACATTCTCAGGGAGTGTTAGATTTAATGGTTTGTCTTTAAAGAGTCCATAAAGCTTTAATTGAGTTGTATGGCAATACAACTCCCCTGCCATGTTTCACATTTAACATGCATTTCCACTCGTCCGTCCTGTTCTGTCAGCCTACAAGGTCCGACCCTTTGACTTCTTACTACCCAAGAGATCAGGGGAATACTAGAGGAGGGTCAGGGTCACTCCAGAGAGCCATAAAACATTTAATTCCTTACATTTGCCAAACAACTACATCAGTGGCATACTATGCTATGGTTTCACATGGACGTACCCCAGCTGGGTCAATCCTGCTATTAAGTAATTTTTTTTATGTCCCTATTATTTGTCTAATAGATGAGATAAAATATAAAATTCAAATAAATATTAATATATTTGTGACCCTGGACCACAAAACCAGTCTTAACTCAACAATGCATTGTATGGGTCAAAATTATAGATTTTTCTTTTATGCCAAAAATCATAAGGATATTAATTAAAGATCATGTTCCATGAAGATATTTCCGTAAATATATCAAAACTTAATTTTTGATTAGTAATATGCATTGCTAAGGACTTCATTTGGACAACTTTAAAGGCGATTTTTTACAAAAATTTGTACAAAAAATTTGCACCCTCAGATTCCAGATTGTGTATGTGTGTATGTATATATATATATATATATATATATATATGGGTAGTTGACGTATCAATGTGTCCTATGGTGTGACAGCAAAAATGCAAAAAAAAAACCTCTAACATTGAAGATAAGCCTCTCTCATGCTATTTGTAACTCTGTGAATGAAGATACATTTTTCTCATGTTATTTGTATATTAAGGTTTTTTTTTTTTTTTTTACATTTTTGCTATGTAACACCATAGGACACAGCCCAATTTTTATTTGTCAACTACCCATATATATATATATATATATATATATATATATATATATATATATATATATTTATATATAATTTATTTATTTTACTTATTTATTTTTATTTATTTAAAAAATATCATGCATGGAACAATTCATATTACCGTACTTTTAATAACTGTTACTGTTATTTTTAGTAATTGTTGCATGCATACATTTTTTAAAGCTACAAAGTTCAAAAGTCACTGTATATTTAAAATAATAGCTAAATAATGTATTTTAAAAAATAACATGCACGCAACAATTTATATATCATTTTTAATAATGATTGAATAATTATTATTATTATTATTATTTTTTTACAATTTAAATATTAAAATTTGAATTTAAATTTTAAATTGCATAGTTCAAAAGTTACTGTACAGCAGAAATGACCTTGGTCATTGGATGGTTGCCATTCGCAATGAAGTTACTACACTACACTGAAACTACTAGTTGTGCTCCAATGTTTTTAAATACTCATTGAAAATCTGCCTTTAAAAATCGCAGTATGAACTCAGACTGTTTCAGTTAAACTTTACAATGACATGTTGAGTAAAGATGCACCTTAGTGAATAGAACAGTCCGTTCGGCCAATTTTCTTTTTAAAGCATCAAAAAAGGTCGGGAAATACAACCATATGGCTTTGCGAGCATCAGTCTGGGCATCGGTTGGGAGGGATTCAGTTTGGCGAGGAACAGTAATTTGATTTGTCTCACTGAGTGCAAACCACACCGAAAGTATCTGTAGTTCCTCTGACCAGATTCATGCAGCATCAGAATCCGATTTCCAGATTTCTGGCGGTCGACGTTTGGAAACTATGCAGCGTGTACCTTTGATGAGGGGAACCCGACCGAGCTGGAATATGACTGCTGGCCGCGTGCCAGAGGGACGCTGAAGTTCGGACAGGGTCTGCGGCGAATCGGAAGGCCTTTGTTATCCCACAGCGGCACGCTAATTTGAGAGGAGGTTCACTACGCCTTTCTGTGAAGCGTCCGTACGATGACGTCCAGCACACTTGGAAACGGAGCGGCTGTGAAGCAGATCAAAACACATCAAAAAGCCACGCATCCACATGTTGCTGAAAGAGGAAAGAAACACACAGAAATGGCTTTTCCAGAGTGACCGACAAACCCAGAAATGATGGGTCTAATTTTTACGTCCCTTTAAAGAACACATTATTCTATTACATTATTAGATTTTATTGTGTGTGTGTGTGTGTGTGTGTGTGTGAGCGGGGAGGGGGTTGGTTTTTTGGAAAACGGGACGGAATAGAGGCCCTATGTGTGTATATGAAGGCCAGGCCAGCTAAATGTTAGGAAATGACTCAGTTGTATTTATGAAGTCTTCTGTTTGTTTGTGCTTTTTCCACTTCGGCTCCTGGAAAAGCAGATTATTTGCACATCAACCAGTTAACAAAATCTTTGAGATGGATTCATTGCTACAGAGCCAAGGCTTTTCTTGCTTTGGTTAAGCTGACCAGAAGTGTCACTGGAAAATCTTGTTGCCACCTGTATTTTCCTTCAGAAACCCTTTAAAATCATTTTTTTATAGTTAGTGGTGTTTGCTAAGGCGAGCGTCACTTCTGTTGCTCATAATTATGGTTAGAAATGAAGAAACCCCTAACCCTGAGTATTAAAGAAAGACAATTATGATTCCTCAAACTTTCTACACAATCGGATGTATGATATTGGCCTGGAATATGATAAAATTGGTATGAAGAAAGAACCAGTAGACTTCTATTGAAACAATCTGGCACCTACAACGCTCAGTGTTGCATGGGGTGAACACTCACATTTTCTTCCAAAAGTGTAAAAATCCAGTTTGAACGGAAGTCATATTTTTAAAATATGAATAGAAACCTGAGTGAATTAAGTACTCAATAAATAAATAAATTCTGCAGGTTTTAATCATTTTAAAACTTTTTAAGACCTTTACCTTTAAAAATCTAAGTAAAGGCAATTTAAGCAATAAATTGAAGGGAACAAGAAGTGTACTAGAAGCACTTCAAAGTTTGCAAATACGATCTCCATTGCTTTTTAATTCATTTTCATTTTCTTTTTAATTCATTTAAGGAATTTTTTTTTTTTTCCGGAAAAAATAAATAAGAAAGTTGGAAAAACAATAAAAAAAATGGCTTGAATAGTGCTGCTTCCAACTACGATGCTAGAATCAAAATGAAGAGAGTTTATGATTAAACCAAGAACAAATACCAAAATAAATAAATGAAAATAAACAAATACATAAAAACTTCTTCTTGTCTGTTTGCTTGTTGTTTGTTCTTGTTTTAATCATAAACTCACTTAATTTTGCATTTCTAGTAAATCCTGATTTAAGGATGTTTAGATATTTATATTGGTAAACAAAAACACTGAGGTATTTGTTTTTGCACTGCATGGAACATTTAACGCCATGACTTTATGAATTTAAGAGTGTCTGCTCTGAATTAAGACCTTTTCAAGGCCTCAAACCGTGGAAGAGCGAATGAAGACTTTTTAACCTGCAGAAACCCTGCAGTGACATAAATTAAACCCAAAGAAATGAAGGTAACAAAATATTCAAGATTTGTGTTGCATGAACTCATTTGAATTAGTTCAAAGGAACAAGCAACAAAAATCTCTTTATTCTTTATGAGTGGGTTTTCTGTCTGGCAGGACAATCAAATGCACAAACATGTGTTTGTCTTTAGAATGCATAAATATATTGCTACTAAAATTGTTTTTATATGTCCCAAACCCATGCAACATTTGTTGTGCACACTAATGACCATGGCATCCACTCAGAATAGAGTCAAGTCATTTTGCATTGCACCAACACACAAACCCACAAGCAAACACATGGACACACACACACACGTACATACACCCACAGAACAGGTGCCTCAGACCGAGTGAGTCAGAACCCTCTCGTGGCCTCATGGCAGATCCACTGTTTGTTCTGATTCAGCGCCAGCACACTACGACTCATACCTTGAACTATTTGTTGTTGGGACACAGGCCTCTTTCCCCTCACAGTAAACCACATCGTTCATGTTCCCCAGAGACTCGCTGTAGTAAACTTTGGCCATTTTTCTTGACATTTATTGGCTGATGGTAACCATGGCAGTACAGTGAATTGGTGTATGAAAGCATTTTGATGTTTCTCATAAAAGCTTTGCGTGGAGGATGTTTCAGTTTGGAACACTCTAGTGAGCAAGCATG
This sequence comes from Onychostoma macrolepis, assembly GCF_012432095.1. Taxonomy (NCBI): domain Eukaryota; kingdom Metazoa; phylum Chordata; class Actinopteri; order Cypriniformes; family Cyprinidae; genus Onychostoma; species Onychostoma macrolepis. The sequence continues at coordinate 27,554,827 of NC_081174.1, forward strand.
TAAACAGATGGTCAAAGGAGATATTTGGGGTGTTTGTTTCTGAAGGGCAGCTGTAGCGCAGCGCTAGACGCGGTTGGTGGTCTATCTGTTCTCTATCTTTACAAGAATTTTGGTGATGCATGCACTTAGGTAAGGTCGTGTTTGGATGGCTCAACTAATGGACGAGTTTAAGTGAATCGCACGAAGACATGTCCAGGTCACATTTCATCCCCAAATCAGTAAGAGTAAGATATGAGAAAGATATATATATATATATATATATATATATATGTGTGTGTGTGTGTGTATGTATACACACACACAAATGACTTTTTTTGGCATGAAAATATTGTTAATAAAAAGAAAAATAAATATTTATAAAGTGTTTCCCTTTTTATAAGAAAAAGGTCATATTTTTGATATACTTTACCATTCAAAACTTGGGGTTAGTTAACTTTTTTTTCAGAAAGGATGCATTAAGTTGATCAAAAGTAACAGTTAACGTGGCACTGTTACAAAAAAATTCTATTTAAAATAAACGCTGTTTCTATTCATCAAAGATTCCTGAAAAATGCATCATGGTTTTCACAAACATTAAGCAGCACAACTGTTTTCAACAATAAGAAATGTTTTGTTTTGAACAGCAAATCAGCATATTAGAATGATTTCTGAAGGATCATACACATACACATTACAGTACCATTATAATATTAATGCTCCTAAAATTAGGCCTCATTTTCTTTATGCAAATTTCATTTGATTTTAGGGTGACCTGGACATTTCTTGCCATTCTTCGTACCTCTGAGGCAGAGAAGAATGCACAGTGCGCCAAACAACAGGCACCTTGTATCTGAATCAGAATGTAAGAATGTGACCCGTCCCAGAAAAAACCAGCAGAAGATTGAGAACAAATCAGAAAACACATTAATAGTTCACCTGCAAATGCTAAAGCTTGACGGATTATAAGATTACTAGTTCGCAGTACACTTGCAATCCCGACTCCATCACAGATGTTAGTATCCCAGCAGCAGATGGCATTGATCTTTCACATTAAGTTTTCCTCCAGCTCCAAATGCAGCTGATTCGGTGGCTTCGCCGTACATATGGAACTGCTGATATACAATATGCTATATTGCTGAAAAAAAATGTTTTTGAAGATTTTTGGATACATCTGCTCCAGGTTTTCTCTGCAAATGAGTTACACTCAAGGACTGTATCAATGTCATGTTGATTCTCTCTCAGAAGTAAACGCGTTCAGTGTATACTCAGACTAATCAGGCTAGTTTGTGTTGAAAAAGTCCTGGTAAGGACACACACACCTCGCCGTTGGTGGCCTAACTGCAAAGCCTTGTCTTGAACCTGCTGCTTAGAATGGATTAACATGGGGCTGCAACCAGCTGCAGGGCCTTGGAGGGCGGGCAGGGTTCGCTACCCTGGGTGGTATGGCGTTAATTCCCTCCTCACACGTTTCCTATTAGTGTAACAGGCTACATATGAAGCACCAGGCAACGCTGGTCAGGGACACAAGGCATCCCAGCCCAGCCTGATTCATGGCACCAGTCAGTGTCGATCAGTTTGAGCCCAACTCTACCATGCGCTTCAGAGAATGAGTAATGTCATGCCATACCAACCAATTAGCATGACGCTTCTTGTTCAGACGTCATCTGGAAGTTGACTGGATGGAAATGAGTAACATGAGCGGTAAATACTATCTTTACTGCCAGTCTTAGAATAATGGGTGACTGTAAATTTGAATTTGGACTTGCATTTGTGGTCACAATGTATTTGAAAAGACTGATACATTTAAATAGCATAATGGGAAATTGTATACATTATATATATATATATATATATATATATATATATATATATATATATATATATATATATATATATATACTGTATAGATAGATAGAATTTCAATATATGCAACTGAAATATATATATAATATATACATTTTGCATTTGCATTTGACCTTTATGACCTTTGAATTGCATATTTGAATTGCATAAAATTTCCATCAATTTTGATTAAACAGTTTCAATATGAACAAACTTATAACGTAATGTGATTCGTATTTGCCAATCAACCATAAATGAAACAGGTAAGATTTCTGAACTCCAAAAAAATAAAAAATAAAAATACCCACTTAGTTAAAATGTAAGAGATTTTATGATTTATTGATGATAAATATATAAACCTGGTTATTGTGTATTTAAATCATGTTACGTTTATTAGTACTATTACTATTATTAATACTATTACGATTAATTTATGTATGACTGACAAATATGCATCACATTAAGCCTATTAGTGTGTTTATGTTAACTGTAATCCAAGTGAAATATGCAATTCAAGTACATACATCTTAAATTTAGGCCTAAATATTTGTTTGAGTGCAATTTCAGAGTTTTTAATGCATGCCATCTCCTTCCTCATCTTAAGCTCTTAAAACTTTTGTATGCAACTGCCTCTTACATTACATGTGGCTGTGATGAGGTAGACTTAACCGTACGTTTGTGTGTGTGTGTGTGTGTGTGTGCAGAAGAGATGGATTGCCTTCTGCCTGCCTCACCTCAGCTCACTTCCTGTGAGTCACTTCCTGTCCCAGGCCCAGAATCCTGCTGTCCTCTGGCTGATGTCATGGCAGTTTTCCACTCCAGCCTATGGAACATAAACATCTGGCCATAAGATCATAAAGCGGAGACGAGTGCCAGCGCTCCGCTTTAGCCCACCCCATCAGTGACTGCATCCTAGCACATTATAGTCAAAAACTGATTTATTACCAAGAGTAAAGCTCGTTTCGTGTGCAACATTCCATGCTTGCACTCTTTTCATGCTTTTTTGTTTCAAAAGTCACTCTTAAAAATAAAGGTTCTTTATTGGCATTGCTGATTCCAAAAAGGAACCAAAAAAGGATCTTTATAGTGAAAAAAGGTTCTTCTGATTATTAAAATGTTCTTCAGAAAAGTGGTTCTTTTAAGAACTGTTCACTGAAAGGTTCTAAGAGCAACCAAAAAGCGTTCTTCTATGGAATCACTGAGAAAACTCCATTTCGGCACCTTTATTTTTAAAGTGCCCCTATTATGGATTTTTGAAAATTACCTTTCAATGCAGTGTGCAACACAGCTCTAAGTGAATGAAAACATCCTACAAAGTTTTAAATCTGAAAGTGCACCGTGTATAAAGCTATTGTCTCTCTAAAGAAAGAGTCGACTCTGAATCATTGAAACCAGTCGTTTTTAAAAATGAATCTTAAGCCGTTTCATGTTGACGTCAACATGAAACATTAACATATTGCCGGCCCACTTGTTGCCACTAGGTGCCGCTTTTGGAGCCTTCAAAATAGCTGTTTCCCCGGTAACGGCTGTACACAAAGCAGCACTGCACTCTGCTTTAAATGAAATCGACCAATCTGACCAATCACCGCGGATTAGCGTCACGCAAAGGAGGGGTTTGGAAAAATGAATCATTGAGCGAATCGTTTGGGAGTCGTTGAGCAAATAAGGTAAAAATAAATGCATATTATAAGAAAATGAAAGTATTTTTTGACCTTGCATGCATGTCAACCAGTTGTTGGGGACTCCCAAAACCAAAATATGAACCTTTCATAACTCATAATTTTAAGAGAGGCACTTTAAGATTCTTTCTAGCACTTGATTCTTCTTCATACCTTCCTGATAAAGACGGCATAATTCATTCCAACGCATGCCGCTAACACTCAACGTCTCCAAGTCGACACCTCTATGTTCACAAGGAGGGCAGGAAATGCCGGAGAGCGGTCGTCAGGCAAAGAGGAGGAAAGTATCAGGGGGTCAAAGGTCGGAGGTGAAAGCAAAAGGGCAATGGGCATATTTCAGCATTCATTTCCCCCCTAATTCATCCTTTCGGTGCATCGCTTTTTTCGTGTCTCCTCTTTCATTCGGTTCCGCCCCATTTGTCCCCGCCGGCCGCCTGTTGACAGCAGCGCAGCACTAATAGTCTGCTGTGGGAAAGTTAGTGCGGGGCATTACGAACACCAGAATCTATTCGACAGAATGGTTGAAAGATCACATATCCGTACAGATGTGTGAGAGAACGGGATGGGAATGTTTGGTTAGGGCCAAGCGCTGACTCTCTCTTTTTTCTGTCCCTCTCTGGCTTAAAACACATTCTCAAGCTCTTCTTGAGCCATCTTGTGTTTGGCTGTTTTGAAATCTACATGTTTGTCAAAGGCAGGTTTTTGAAGGAACAAATTAATTCTGTAAAATGTGCAACTCAAGTAGAGCAAGATGGGGGAAGATGCCATGTGCATTTACTGTTAAACTGTAACAAATTTAGAGATGATTAGGACAACATGATAATGCATCATCCAAAACATTCAGGGGGAAAAATGGGAACATTTGCTAATTTAGTTGAAATGGGGTAGAAACAAGCTCCCAGAATAAACATATCCCAGCTGTCAACTCATTTTTGCGTAATATATGAAACAGATCTAACATTTTATTTATTTATTTTTTTACCAAAGCAATTAAGTAAATTTACGCATTTTGACAATTCATTGAAGGATTAAATAATGACACAAACTGACAAAAATTTAATAATGAATTTCATTAGATTGTTTTTCTTTCTTTTTTAATATTTTGAATCAGATTTTATTTAGTTTTTTTCCATTTTCATTGTAATTTTAGTTAAAATTTTAGTAGTTTTTGTTGTAAATATTTTATTTTAAATATTTAATTTAATTTTAAACTATTAAACAATTATTATTATTATTATTATTTTTCAGTTTTCACAAACAAACAAACAATAAATATTTAAATAAATAAATAGTGGAATAGACTTTGGAGAATGGAAGGATGGATAAATAAATAAATTCATGAATAAATAAATAAATAGTTAGTTAGTTACATACGCAAACATATATGTTCCGATAAAATGTCACAAAATTTCAAGATTAATGGCAGCATAATCATTCGATAAATGCTCCAAGATGAGATCTGGCTCGTTTTCAACTTTTAAAAATGAAAAGCGTCTTAGCCCATCTTAAGGGCCTCCTCATATAGATGGCATGAGATAAGGATTGGCTAAACAAAAAGCTGAAAATGCCTCATTTTAGTCATTATTTCTAACCAGGACACGTCAGTACCCTTTCTGCGTAACAGAACGTACCAGGACATCCCATAACTCTTTCAGTAAAACAGTTGTGCAACATTCTCCGAGACAGTTTTACTAACACTTCCCCAAATATTTAGATCGGAGCAAAAAGGCTGTGCATGGCACAGGAGAGCATTAATCATATAGGTCGACTGAAGCGCTCTATAAGAGTGCAGAGTATTTGCAGAGTTTGTAAACATCGCCGACCGTCTCAGTGAAAGCCAATGCCATCGGCGTTCGAAGCCTAACACAGCGTGTTTGTTGACTGTGATATAAAATAGTGCTGTGGGGTTTTGGGTTTCCAGAGAGGGAGCTAGGCTCAAGTATATTGAGTCCATGTGGAGAAGACGGTTTTAATCGGAGCGTTACCCACATTTCTTCCTGTTTCTAATTTGGAGCTGCGGTGGTTTTTGTCCCCTGGCCAGCAGCCTCTCATCCACCGAGTGTCCATTTCCTCTGAAGTGAATAGTAGCAGGTGTGTTGGCACGGCTCGAGGAGAACAAACTCCTTCTTTTTCTCCGTCTGCCCTGCATTTGTCTTCCTTTCAAAGTTAGAACATCCTGTAACAACATTGTTTAGTATAAAACTAAATAGGGAAACAAGCACGCAGATGCAAGATGTCATAAAAGCGTCCCCGTGTCGCATCTACGCCCATCTCCTCCACCTCTTCTTCGCATGACTTCAGAGCTGGAGAGTTGAACCCACCCACTGTGATGCACCACGAAAAACAAGCGGGAATGTCATCTCCGGGGAAAAGGGGAGATCTGTGATTGGCAGAGAGGGGAAGAGAAAGTCAAAATCTGTTCGAGCTCATTAGGTCCAGTGAAAGCAAACGCACGACCTTGTTCAATCACAGGAGACGTGCTGTCAGGACGCTCGGATCGGCATTAACCTTGGCGACCCCGCCTGTAAATTCCGCAGCTCCTCGTTTTGGGCCTAATGAAGGTTTGCTTTTAAGGGGAATCGTCGCTTCCCTTGATCTCCGCTCGCAGTCGGCGCAGATTAAACAAATCTGATATGGCTGTTGAGGCATGAATTTATCCTGAGGATGTAAACAGAAAGTATGTTAATGTGATACATTTCGTCAATCGGAATGAATCCAATCTGATTTCAGATTCTGAAAGTTCTCTTGTATATTCGTAAATATATTTGAATATTTGTTTACATGCATTCCAAACGAAACTCACCGTGTTCAGAACTGGTGAAAGCCACTGCGATAATGTCACCAAAGTCACAGAATTGCTGTTTTTGCCTTGATGACATATTTAAAAAGAAAGCAGACATATGTTTCTGAGCAAACATTTAGTATATTTTCAATCTCATCCACTGATCAATTCACAGTGATAGGTGCTTTCGAAGCACTGTTTCATGAAACTAGTCATTTGATTTTAGTAAACGGGGCTTCTTTACATCATACAGAGTTTTGAAATTTTTCAATTTTGCTGCTAGTGCTAGGATCTTTGTGAACCCATGAACCAGTGGTTTTTACCTGATATCAGATCAAGTTTTATAAATTTGTAGAAGTTTTCCATAAAACAAATAAATAAAGCTCTACAATTTTGCATGTTTTCATTGCATTTATACTATTCTGGCCAGCAGGTGTAACCAAAGTGTGGCATTTCGAGAGCTTCAAATCATTTACATGAAGGCTTTTTAGTCCAATTGAGCCATCATTCTGATCGTTTGGGTGCATGTAAATGTAGCTATAGAGAAAGTCGTGACTACTTCCAAGCCTGTATTTATGGTCCGTATGATCCACGTTTTCCTATTTGCTCAGGGCTTGAGTAGGACATACATATTGCCTCAATGATGAATCACAAAGGTTAGTACGCCCACCCGTGCAACAGAAACAACAAAACGGTTGTTTCCTATGAACCGTGACTTACCTCCACACTTGGACCAGAAGTGATTTAATCTCAGCGTGATTAGTGGGCTGCGTTATTCAAAAATCTGATAAAGCGTTCATTTTGCATGTGAAAACCGCATCCAGTCGGGCTGTAAACATCAGCCAGAAATCTTTTCATCTCTGAGAGGTTCCAGGTTTTTCCTTAATGTGGTGGAGCTTATATCAATAGAGGATACAGTCCCACATTAATCTTCACGCTGTGAGTTTCACAGCTTTGAAATACGAGCCACAACCATGAAGGGAACATTGTTGTGAGCTGTGTTTCAGGTGCATCCTAAGTCGGGCAGCTTAAACGCATTTTCTAGACTTTCGATGAATGTTTTTTATTTCACTTTGGCCTAATTCGCTTCCTCCACATGTGAACTCGCACAACTGTGCCGGAGCGTGTATTGCCTTGAGGTCTCTTTAAATGACTCCCTGCTGTTAAATGAAAAAATAAAAAATAAAATAAAAAAATCATGTCACAATCACAAAATAAAATTGATGAGATAAAAAGATAATTACGAGACAAAAGGTCATAATTATTACATACTAAGTTAAATAAGATAAACTGAAATTATTACATACTAAGCAAAAATTGTGAGATAAAAAGACGTTTATGAGATTATAACAAAATAAATCACAAATATAAATCAAAATTTTGAGAGACTAAAGACAATTACGACACAATAAGTCATAAAATAAGTTGTGGCATAATTACGGCACATTAAGTCATAATTCTAAGTTAAAAAGTCAAAACTGGCAACTCCATTTAAAGAACTAAAATCAAGTTGACAAAGAAAACATCTCCAACAATATTTCCCCCTGGACACCCCTTTCTCCTCAACATATATTATGAGGACAAAGTCTCCAAATGAAATACTGTCAAAATGCTTGACATCCAATTGACGTGAACTTTACGGTCTGTTCAAATGACTCCCTGCTGTTAGATGTTCGCTACACCCGATCGGACAGGCATGTCCCGACTCGGTGTCGGCTTTGATCTGGGATCAAATCGGAGCGAGTAGCTGTCCGCCTAATTGTATCACATTATCTCGTCATTGTTCTCTGCATCCTTCTGCAAGGAAAGCTCATCATAGGGCCTCTATTAACCTCTGACCCCCGTTCCCTGTCTACAGACCCAGTTGCTCCTCACACCCAACCCTGGGCCCATTAACACGTCGATGCGGCCCAGAAAAAAACTATTTTGACGGGCTGTAATTGCTGCTAAGTGACAGTAGACAAAGGCTGCCTTTGTGCGGGTTGAGATTTCCTTCGGATGGGATGCGAGACCCCAGACGGGCCCGTCTCCACGCCCACCTCGCGGTGGGACCCGTTTGAAAGTGTGAGATAATGAGGGGTGGTTTTTGTTGGAGGACGGCACCCAATTACATGCTCCAAATCGAGAGCGGCGAGTGCTGATTAGGTGATGCGTTCCCTTTCTTGGAGCCTCCGAAGAGACCTCCCTCAGGCTTGGGGTGCATAATGAGTTTACGTTAGCTACAAAAGGTCAGGGGCCATTAAAGGTCATGGCATTTCCTTTAAGGCAGCGCACTGTGCAACAGGTGCTGCCATGAGGTCATTGTGACTCGGGCTGACAGTGAGGAGAAAACCGAGGGCCCAGCCCATTTGCAAACTTCCAGAAACAAGGTTGTGCTTGTTATGATAGCGTGTCGAGCCAAATTGATTTCGTGTTACTTTCCTCCAGGACACTTCTTGAGAAACCGGTGGGAATGGAGCAGATCTATTCAAACAGAGCTAAATATATACGTGTGTATATAATCGCCTGTGTTGGTTTTGTTTTGCGGCTTGGGCTAAATTAAATTCTGAGGTAGAGATCTGTTCCCTGAGGCCCAAAGGTATGGGATACAGGATATTCAGTTAAAAAATATCTTTCTAGGCTTATTTTTGTTTAAAAACATTCTCATCTCACAGAATTCATTGTGTAACTTGTGAAAATAATTTTCTAATCTGTGCAAATAGGTAAATGATAAACTGAGAAAAAGTGCATGGCCTTAAGAAAAAGAAAAACCACAAATGGGATTTCTTAAATATCTCAATTATGGCTCCAAGATGCATTACATGGAGATTAAATCATTTAAAAATATTGAACGTTCTAGAGTTTCAGAAATTTCAATAACGTTTATGCTTAATATGAACTCAAGTATTTCTCATTGAATATTACCAAGACCAAACGATCAGAACCAACAGAACCATACAACTTATGTCATGGAAGCCCATTTCTGCACATTAAATTATTATTATTATTTTTTTGTAAATCAAAGTTATATTATGACATACTAAGTCATAATTATGACATAAAAAAAATGATGGTTCTCATAATTATCAGATGAAAAGCCAAAAAACCTTTTATCTCATTTAGATTTTTTTCCCCTAACATCTTTCTAATTTTTGTCATAATGTTTGTCTTATGTCATAATTAAGTCATAGTCAATATTATGACAGTCATAATTATGAGGTAAAAATTTAACATTATGAAATTCCACTCTCATGATTTTGACATTTTCTGTCTTAATTTTTATTATTTATGTGATAATTATGACCATTCTTTTCCTTATGTGGCAGCAATAGGCCTCCACAGTATATTACTCATTTGTTTCTATTTTAATTTCTTTTTTTTTTCCAAGAAGAAACATCTGAGACAACTGAGAACTGAGACAAATGAGACATAACTGAGAACTCCATTAAGTTTCCTGAGCAATGAAAATCTCACCAATAATTTTCCGCTGGGCAGGCCTTACTCCTCAGTTTAGCCACTCATTGGAAATATACATTATGAGGATGGAGTCTCCCAATGAAATGCTGTCATGCATGTATTTTTAAGTCTGACGTAAGTCAAAGAGTCGAAGAGGCATGGGAGACTTTTAATACAAGTCTCCCAGTCTGTCATTATGAAACTGGAAACCACCTATCAGAGGCAGAGTGACTGATGTGGGGAACTCTGGTCCTGTCCGCTCGTTTCCTTTTGCCAGTCATTTTCAAAACTACACACAGCTATAGCGATGGGTGGCCTTTTAGACCTATCATAGATGGAAATGGTGTACATGTAAAAAGCATTTGTGTAAATAACAAATTCATGCAGGCTGGCACAGTGTTTTCTTAAAATAAAGGTATTATATATAATGAATTGTGAAGCTTACTTGAATTATTAAGAACCTCAGTAATCTTCCTCCACCAGCTGACAGACACTGATAAATATGGGGTGTGTGGCATATACTGTATTTCATTGATCAATTTTTCATCACGTTACCAATACAGAAGTGTGAGGTACTACTTTTAACGCCCACTAAGTGGCAGTCTGAATCAGTGACTCTAATCACTATACATTTACATGTATGCATAGACAGACACTTGTATCCATAGCGACTTATATTGCACTCAAGGTATTCATTTTTTTATAAAAAGTTTTATCAGTGCATGCATTCCTTGGGAAACAAACCCCTTACATCGGCACTGCTAGTGCCGTGCTTTACTGTTTGTGCAACAGAAATGCCTGAAAGTTATATAAAAAAGTTTTTGCACTTTATAAAATAAGAGAATATGACGTTTTTTTGCACTTCTTTAAAAAACAAAGTGAAGGCAGTGAGTTTGCGGATTGGTGCATTAGAAAACTGGCAGATGTGCAAATCAAATGGGTAACATTCATTAAGCAATTTCTCTATATGTAACATAGGCTTTATTCAAGCTGTGAAAACTATTCAAGCTGCCTATACAAAATGTATCTTCTAGCTTATGCTTTTAGGAAGGTTTTGTTTCAGGCTAAATCTAATTAAAAAAACATACAAGTGGTGATCATTTGCATGAAAGAATTGCAAGCAGCTGCTTAAGTCGTAGCTGGACATCGGTGTGTGTGTGCATTCGCAGAAAACTATGGTTTTGAATTTTAGGACGGTGTATGTTGTCTGCCTGCCGTATTCATTGTGCTATTCTCTTAGCCCAGATTCTGCTCAGTTTTGCCTGTTTAGGTAGTTACTGCATTTTGCCTTTGTGGGGCAGTATGCCTATACAGGGGGGGGGGAAACAAATGAGATGTTAATTACATCGCAGAGACAGCAATGAAATTAAAGAGACAGCATAGTTGCTTAGTTGACAAAAGAACATCTCAGCCTGCGTTCAAAAACTATTTTTAACAGCCTAAAAGTGCAGCCACCTTTATTTTGTGGTCAAAAACAGTCCATTGTCTGTCTATTAGTTTAGCAATGAATAAAGCACAGCTCACACAGGAGTCACTTTCAAAGCAAGCTGTTCTGTGCAAATTTGTGTGATGAACTTGAATCCGTTGCAAAATCTGCGTGGGGAAACCTTTGCCCTCATGCCAAATTCCAGATTCCAGGATTTCCCCTGTGAAAATCCACAGAACAATGTTAAATTAAATTAATGCATCCTTAAATTATTTTTCTGTTCTCTTATTGTATCTTTCTGTACCGAAAAAAATGGTGTAGGATTTACTTTGAAACAATTATCATTTAGAAACTGCTAGTAAATTTAATAAATAATTACTAAGAAATTGCAAGTAACACATTGAATTACACGTGAAATATACTCCTATAATCTTTTTATTTACTACTTCAAAAATTATATTTCCACAGTGCATTGTCCTTTTTCTTCCAGAGGAATCTAAAGAGGAAACATCTGAGACATAAATGAGAACTTTATTACATCTCCTGAGCTATTAAAGATCAACCCCTGAGCAATAAAAGACACCATGAACAGCTGAGATCCTTTGTAACACTCAGCGTTGTCCTTCAAAAGCAGCCCAGATCACTCTCTTCCCACAGTCTAGTAACCTCTCCCAGCCCAATCCTCATGTGACTTTGTGGATGAACACCTGCACAACACAGTAAGATTGTTGGGCAATTAGAGGCCTCTGACCTTTTCAAAGGGAGGAGAACCAGGCGCTGGTTTGGCCCTGTTAGGAGTGGTATCACCCTACTCAATAGGCCTGTTTCTGGCCTTGCTTGCTTACTGTTCCATGAAATGTGCCTGTGGAACAGTGCAAACTTCACTGAAACAGACTGGACACTGTTAGACAACAGTGCTGCCTTTGTGTGGAATTGTCAAAGCTGGCCCTTTCCTGATGGTCCTCCCTTTCTTCTGTGCCTCAGCTGTGAGCAAACAAAGCAAGCTCCAAGGCCATGTGCTTCTCCGCAGCCGGCCATGTTGGAATGCCTGTCAATTACTAGAAGTGTTGGCATTTTTGTCTCAATGTAGTTTTATTTCGCATTGGGCAGGGAGAATGCAAGTCGTGCACTGCTACGGATTCCGACGAGGTCGTTACTTTGTGGCCGAATAGAGCGCTGCAGGAATGACGTATTTTTGTAGGCCAAGACCCAGAAATGAGTTTGCATTTGAAAAAGGCAGTTGCTAAAAAGTGGCTAAATGGTACTACAGAGGTTGTCAGGGCATTAAACAACATCCTGCCGATCAGGTAAACTCATCTGCTCACTAGTCACTTTGACAGCCTCGTTTTGTTCAAAATCACAGTCTTGCATGCTATTTTAACTCAAACTTTCAGGGAAAATGTGTTTTAAATAAAGACTGAAAGAGCTGTCGGAAGCGTAATGTTTAAGTCATGCAACCATGGCTTTTACATCTGATGACTGTATTTAGGCTTCATTGGTGAAGAATATAATGATGAACAGAAAGTTTAAGAATCATAAGCCTTTGATGGTCACAGAGCTTATTTTCTGCAATAATCCAAAGGCTAAAGAAAAAACCCCACTGGGTTTTTGTTGAGGGAACCAGGGTGAAGCAAACTTCCGGGTTGGCCTATAAAAATATGTCAACACTGCAGCACTCTTGAGTCCACAGCAAAAATTTATCTCAGAAACAGGGTACCACACATGTGCATTTGCAGATCCGGTGTGCGATATGTTACAGCAACTCTGCAGAAACGTTATCTGTTATGTTCATTGCAGGAAACATTTCAAGAGCCAAACGACCCAAAGGAGATGCTAAAGCGACCAGCACAAGACTTTATACCTCGCTTTTCTCCCAATTTGCTCCAAGTTTTGAGAGCTGGTCTACTGTAACTTAATTGCTTTTCCTTTCTAAGAGCTTTTATGTTTTGTCACCTGTATCAGACCATCACACAAGCAGTCTGCAGTCTGCAGTTCTTACTGTAACCATACATGGGCCACTGGCAAAAAAACTGAGCAAAATGTTGATGAAATCTATAGACGTCTGGAGTAAAGAACCCGAATGAACTACCCGAGGCACTCCAGACCCAACAGCTTACTCCCAAGGCAAAGATAGATTTGGGGAAGCGTTTATTTAGGCAGATTGGTTTTGCGACTGAGGGATTTTTTCCTGTCCAAATGAAAACCAGTAGCACTCGGTTTGAAGCCTCCATTCACTTTGCATAATGGTTCCCAAGGTTGCTCTTTTTTATTTCTTGGCTTTTCGTGCCAGTATAATTCAGTTTCTCAATCCAAGCCAAATATTTGCAGTGTGGCCTACATTTCCACACTGAGCTGCATGCAGGTTGGCGGCATGGGCACTTATGCATTCCTCTGACACACAGAGTTATGGGCCGAAGAGATGACTGACAGCTGAGTTTTGCCATACACCTTGCCATGATACCGTGCTGTTGTAACCTTCTTGTAAGACTTTGCTCTTGTCTTTCATGAATGACTTGTGTTTCACTCTCAAAATTTTACTGAAAAATACTTTTCATGAGATAGTCCACCCAAAAATATACATTTTGCCAACATTTACTCGCCCCCCCATGTTGCTGCAAATGCTTGCATTTTTTTCTTTCTTCCAGCAGCTATATATTTCTGCAAAAAATATATAAAATGAATAGATAGATAGATAGATAGATAGATAATGAATATCTACTGTATAT